>NW_004444243.1:477380-529105 GCF_000243295.1 Trichechus manatus latirostris
TTTCTGGACAAGAGACTGTGTCCGGGGGAAGCAGAGGAGGCTGAGTGTCGGTAAAGAAGGGTGGAGAGTGGGAAAGTGTATATCACAAATTACCAGCGCTCTGGAGCCCCTCCGGAAGAAGCAAAGATGGTGCACAGAGCCAGGCACTTGAGTGAAAGTAGGGGGAGGTGGTGAGAGGCAAGTGAGAAATCAAAAGAAGCAGAAAAAAAAAGCAACACTAGCAGCCAACAAATGGCACCCAGAGAGCCACCCACTTGGGTGTGTGGAATCCAAGCAGCCGGCGCCTCCCAGTCAAGAGACCCTGGCCACGGGAAGCAGAGGAACAAGCCCTGGGATCCCACCAGCGCAGCAGCCCAGACCGGGAAGCAGCCGTACACTCGAATGGAGACCCGCAGCCCCTCAGGAAGAAGCAAAGATGGTGCTCGGAGCCAGGCACTCGAGCAAAAGGAGAGGGAGGCGGCGAGAGGCAAGTGAGAAACCAAAAGAAGCAGAAAAAAAAAGCAACACTAACAGCCAACAAATGGCACCCAGAGAGCCTCCCGCTTGGGTGTATGGAATCCAAGGAGCCGGCACTTCCCTTTCAAGAGACTGTGGCAGAGGAGGCCCAGCAAGGATGAAGAATTGTAGGGGGTGGGAAAGCGCACACCGCAAATTACCGGCTGTTTTGTCTCCCACTGGATGCTCCGTGAGGCTGCTTTCTCATACCCCCATTTGCTGGTCTCCGATAGGAGTCCAAGATGGTGGATCCGTGCTGCGTTAGCTGATAGGGGACCTCTGCAGGAATCTCTCCTCACTCTCCGTTCTCTGTCAGTATTCTCACTCCATTTGTTGCTAGGCTGAGTTCTTTATCTCTTCATTTGATGTTCTAGGGTTTCAGGATTGTTGCATTCTCTGTTTAGCTTAGTTTTTCGGATCTTTGTTGTGGAGGGATGGCGTGGTGCTTCTGCCTAGAACGTCATCTTGCAGGAACTCTCCACTACTCCACCATCTTGACCCTGCCTCTTGATTTTGGAAACTTTAAGTAGCATTATGAAAAATCAAAATTAGAATTGTGTGAATATATCCTGGTCTTAATTTCATAATAACTGAACAGAGATGGAAGTTTAAAAATGGCTATAGAAATATTTATATATTTATTCACTTAATGTATTGTAAGATCTACTATGTAGAATTCACTTATACACTAACAAATTCAAAATACATCTCAATAGTCATATTATAAATTTTATTCATTCTTTCTCACAGTCAACTAATGGATTTATGTGACAATATATACTGAGAAGCAGTAACAGAATTTAAAATTACTAACTACCTTTTGTACAAGTCAGAAACAAATACCTGTTAACTTATGCCAAAACAGAAGTATATCAGAAGGCTATTAATTAGCTCACAGAATTGATGGGAATGCTGAGGAACTAGACTCAGGAATAGGAAGGCAGAGGCAAGAGAGCACTACTGGAACGTGATGCTCAGAACAGCCTACTTGTTGCTGTTCGTGCTGGCACGGCTATGACTGGCTCTGTGAATTCTGACCTTTTTTCCGTACACTAGGGTTTTTTTTTTTTCTATCCTTTACAATGAAAAACATTGATACACTTGGATGTCGCTGAGATTTTTTTTTTTTCCAATGAATCTTGCACCCATAAATCCATCCTGAAATACATCTCATGGAATTTTACCAAATGATTGAAATATCATGATTGCCCTGGATTTACAGTATTTCTCCTGCTTTTATTTTAATGCCTCCTCTGGTGAGTGCTGAAATCTGGAGTTACTAGCTAGAGAAAATGAAGACAGAGAAAGGCAGTAAGAGAAACGCAGCTTTTTTTTTTTTTTTTTCCCCAAGATGAGTCCATCCAAGGAGATATACTGATTTGGGTGTCTGGATACTCTGAATCTCTTTAATCCTCCTTTTAATTATCGGGGTCTGATTTTTCCAAATCTAATGCCATGATTTTCACATAAAAGATCTAAAGAATCTGGGAAATTATTTCTCTTTGTATTGGATGACCTCCTAGAGCAAATGCTATGCTTCTTTTACAGAGACTCCTTAGCACATAAAGTCTTTGACTTTCAACCTCTTCCTTCAGCTGAGAATTTAGGAATCTGAACTTGTCATTCTTTTTCATATTACTTCCAGGGTAACAGAAATGGACATCTTACTCTCCTTATGCCCTTCATACTGGCTTATGGTGGTTGTCATTCACTCTTCCAAAGATGTTTTTTCAATGGACACTTTATTTCACGTAGTCATAGAAATAGTTTAAATACGTCTTTCAAAACTGGATACCATAGAATGATGAATTTCTATCTCTAAACATGAATTTAGATGTCCAATATCTTCAATTCCAAACATGCAAGGGAACCAAGCACAGATCTTCGTATGTCCCAGAGATTCTATTTTGGAAACCACCTCAGTTTCTATACAAGTCATGGTTTGCGTCAGGTGAACCATTGGTAGAATCAGTAGGAAAGCTAGAGAACCAAGCTTGAGTAACAGCCAAAATGAGCAAGATGCAGCCAGTATGGTACTACAGGGACAGAGTACAGAGCACAGGGTTACTAGCCAGCTGGACCCTTGCCATTGCCTCTGGCACTGCTGCCACTGGAACCTCAACTTTTCTTATATTCACTGCATTGATCTCACAATTTTATTATATTGTCTATGCTTTACAGATTTACTTCAAGTAAGTACACTTGTTAATTATAAAATATACCACTTAATCAGAGGCTTACCAGAATTTAAGCAACTTTCAGAAAAATCACATAAAAGGTATTGATGTAGTTGTGTTTCACCCCAGTTATGTTAATCTCCTAAATTCATTGTCTCTCGTCTCACCTCCTCCACCATGGGTTATATCCTGGTTTATTTTTATTTTTGTTTATGGAAGCAAAGTGGTTTTCATAGTCTTTCTGCTCTACAACCCAAAACAATTGCATGTGTTTTCTTTGGCTTTAGGGTCAGCCCTGCTCCTGGTCTACTACTCTGTCTATTAGAAATGATTTTATGTTGCCTCTCAAAAAGTAAGCAACAAGCAGCAAAAGGAATGTGTATCAGGGAAGTTAGATAAAGTACAATCGATTTCTTTCAATTGACCACTAGATTTTTAGGAAAGGTGATTGGATTGTATTCTTTACCTTGCTTTTAACCAAAGAGTAATGTGAAATACAAATAAAGGTAATTTTTGTCTCATATACATATACACACATACAAATGTTAGATGAGTAGGGTGACAGAAGAGGCTAAGGCTTGATTATTGTAAACAGAACCCTAGAACAACTCTTACACAAAATAAAACAAGTCAGGACTTTAAGTGACCATATAGCTTAATCAAAATGTGGGCAAGGGTCAATGGCCCACAGGCAAGGCAACAAACTCACCTCAAAGGTTAAAAACTTCATGTGCCCCCAAAGGTTTACAACTTTATTTCGTGGAAATGTAATATAAGTGAGACAGAGATGAAACAGAGAAGTACAGAAAAAGAAATAGTGAAGTAGGGAGAAAAGTTCAAGTGCTAATCTTGCTCTTGTTTTAAACAAAAATGTATTTACCTTTCATTACATGTTATTTCAATTATTAACGTCTTAGTATATTTAAATACACATTCTTTGGTAATTTATTCTCTAATAGGTTTTTGGACCTTTAAAAAAATTATTACATAAGTGGCATAATTACTAGGATCATCAACTAGCAAGTTTAAGCTCCACCTCTACCACTGAGTGGCTGAGTAACCTTGGTTAGTCATCAAAATTTTTAGTTTCTGGTTTATTTCATAGGTTTGTTAAGAAGACAAAGTGTGATAGTGTATGTAAAATACGTTGATATAAGACACGTAAATGATAATTGTCATCATCTTCATTATTGTAGTATATTAGGATAAATTTAGTCATCTTAGGCCAATTTCCAACATCATATTTAGTGACAAACTACTAAAACCATAGAAAAAAATAAGGATGAGTTCTACCTGCATTCTCAGTTAACAAGAACTTAAGGCATGAAAAAAATTAAAGTGTTAACCATTAACAAAAGAAAATAAGTATCATTATTAACAAAGAGTAAGTTGATATATCTAGAACATAGAATCAACAGGAATAAGATACTTTCATAAAGCAGCCAGATATAAAATAAATATATAAAAGTTCACATTTTTATGCATCAGCTTTTGGAATCCCGTCACCAATTTTTCAAAATAATTTTGTGTTTAGTTTGATTACATTTATAATTTATTAAGAGATTAATTTTGAGAGAGTTGATATATCTCTAGTATTGAGGTTTCTTATCCAGAAAAAAATTAATTATTAGTGCTAATGCAAATTTTTTACTTGTTTCTGACTTTGGTAGAATTGGCTTTAGTATACTTGCATTAGGCAGGACCTTCTCTATTGATTTGAGATTGATAATATTTAACATGTTAAAGAAATATACATGTCTTATTTAGTTATTATCTTAGTTGAATAAGAGTTGACTTTTTTTTTTAAATCCTGCAGAACCCAATAGATAGATACAAAGATAGATACATAGATAGATAGGTAGCTGCCATCAAGTCAACTCTGACTCACGGCAACGATACATATGATGGAACTAAATGCTGCACAGTCCTGTGTCATCCTCATGATTGCCAGAGTATTCTAGTCCATTGTTACAGCTTTTATGTTAATCCACCTCACTCATGGGCTTCTTCACCCTCTCTGGCCCTCTGCTTGACACAAGTTGATCTCTTCCTCTACCAACATCATATACATCAACATCTGTCTTGATGACATGTCCAAAGAAAGTGAGTTAAATAATGTTCTCTTGTGAACCATAAGGTTTTCATCAGCTAATTTTTTAAAGTAGCTCACCAGGCCTTTCTTCCTATTCTTAGTGTGGAAGCTCTGCTTAAATCTGTCCATCATGTCAACCCTGCTGGTATTTGAAATCTGATTGCTTAGTTCCCAGAATCACAGCAACATGCAAGCCACCTCCATATGAAAAACTGACAGATGGCTGGTGGAGGACCCCACTAGTAGTCCCTACTTTGGAGGGACTATAACTGAGGTGAGATTGGAGTTATAAAAATGATTCATAAAATACTATCTTCACTAGGCTTCCAAAATACCAAACTCTCCTGGCTGCCCTATTTTGCTAGCTAGCTCGAGTTCATAACATTTGGATACAAATACACGGCAATTCAGGGGCACCATTGTTGACCCATACTAAAACCCAGGATCAGTCAAGATATTCCATTACAAGATAATAAATATTATCATGGTGCCTATTCGACATGGTTGTGTGCTTTCCTGAATTATCAGATTTTTCCCTATAACTTGGAGGCAATTCTTTAGCTCACTGAACCATCAGTCCCATTGCCATTGAGTTGATTCCAATTCATAGTGATCCTATAGGACAGAGTAGAACTGCCCCATAGGGTTTCCAAGGAGTTGCTGGTGGATTTGAACAGCTGAACTTTTGGTTAGCAGCCTGAGTTCTTAATCAATGCACTACCAGGGCCCCCACTGAGTTGTAGCACCTTGGGGAAAAAAAAAAATACTCATTATCAGCCATACTACTCATACAGGTCAAACTAAACCAAACAAGCAAACAGATAATCCAAAGATGACCTCCAAGCAGCAGTTTTAGCAAATACATAGAATAATCACAGAGATCGAATGTCCAGTTAGATATCTAGAGGAAACCACCCAATATCAAAAGGGAGGGGAGTGGGAGGAAGAGAGAAAAAAATAGTGAGAGGGTAAGAGAGGTTCTTAATAAAAGAAAAGAGAGAATCCTCTAAAGTTAGAAACACTTGGTAAAACTCAAATCCAGAGAAATAAATGAGCCTTGAAATAAGATTTTGCCTGGAGAAATTAGGCAATCCTTTGTGTGCTAGACACATAACAGCCTAAAAGTCTACTTATAAAGAGATAAGAAATAAACCCTGTGGCCTACAAAGATGGAATTTGGTTTGAGTTCCCCACATAAAATAAAGGCATCTAAATAATACACACTCCATGGGTAAACTGGAGACAAAATCTACATCTCTGAGTAGACGATATGCATATTTGCCTTGAATTAGTCTCAGTTCTAGGTAAAGAAGAAAAAGTAAAACAACTTTTTGATAATTCCTAGCAAACATTGATCCTCATATGTGTTTGTGGGTGAAATTCACCTTACCTATATAAGTAAAACATTTCCATATAAAAATTTACTTTAAAGTTGTCTTAAATTATTAGTTTACTGGCAAATGTAAGAAGCAAAAAGAAGATTCTCTGGATGAATACATGTTGAAGTCATCCTCCCTATATCTTCCAAGTCAATGAACAAACACTCGAATTAACAGTCACTAAGAAATAGAGACATAGCTCCAGAGGAAAGTGGACCTCAAGTTCCTCACCTCTTTAGACTTAGAAAGGAGGACCTATCAGCCTGGAAAATATTCCTTTTAGTTTAGGTATACTTTGTGAATTATCTTTAATGATTTTTTCCCCTCCAGTTGTATACTAGATCCCATCACTTCTCTCTTGTTCCAGCAAATAGTTTCAAGAAATTCTCAATTTTTGGACTTCCAGGAAACATGGTGCTATAAACACAAGCACCATGCCATCCCTCCACAGCAAAGATCCAAAAAATTAAGGCAAACAGAGTCACACGTCAATCTTGAAACCCTAAGCATCAAATGAAGAGATGAAGAACTCAGCCAAGCACTGAATGGAATGAGAAACTGACCGAGAACAGAGAACGAGGAGAGACACATGCAGAGGTACCCTATCGGCCACAACAGCACAGATCTGCCATCTTGGACTCCTATCAGAGATCAGCAAACAGGGGGTATGAGAAAGCAGCTTCACAGAGTTTCCAGCAGAAGATAGAACAACTGGTAACCAGTGATATACGTTTTCCCACTCCCACCCTTCTTCACTTCCCACTTGGCCTCCTTTGCTTCCTGCGGCCACAGTCTCTTGGTTGGGAAGCACCAGTTTCACCCCGGTGTCACTTGGATTCCACCCACCCACACTGGCCAGCTCCCTGAATGTCATTTGTTGGCTGCCGGTGTTGCTTTTTTCTGATTCATTAGACTGATTCCTTAGCTCTCACCACCTCCACCCCCTTTCTTTCAAATACCTGGCTCTGTGTAACATCTTTGCTTCTTCCTGAAGGGCTTTGAGACACCGCTAGACTGTGAAGCTGCTTCCCGGCCTGTGCTGCCATGCTGCTCGGATGCCTGGGGCTTTTTTTGGTTTGTTTGTTCTGATTGTTCTGTTTTGATTTGTTTGTTTGTTTTCTTTTTCTTTTCTCGAATTGGGAACCCCTTCTAGCCAGGCAGTTCCATGTGGCTTGGGAGCTACTCCCTTAATCTGAACAGATGCATAGTGACATCTCTGGGGGCATTTCCTTTTTCTTGTTTTTTTTTTTCATTTTTGTTTTTTTTTTTGTTTGTTTGTTTTTCTATTTTGTTTTCTTCTCTCTCTTTTTCCCTTTCTTCATTTCCAGTTTCTCTTCTCTCTATACTTACATTCTCTTCCCATCTCCTGAATACCTGGCTCTGTGTGACAACTACACCCTTCTAGCCAGGCTGTACTTCACGGCCTGGGAGCAACTTCGCCAGTCCTCACAGCCATAGCAGTGGGATCCCTGGGGGCTTTACTTTCTTTTTTTCTTTTTTTCCTCTAATTTTTATTTATTCAATTTTTTCTTTTATCCTTTTTTTTTCCTCTTTTTTCATTTTTGTTTTTCTCCATTTTTCAGTCTCTCATCTCTCCACTCCAATAGCAAGCTCCCTTAGCACTCTTTTTTGTTTGTGTGTGAGTTTTTGGCTACTTTTCCTATCTCCTCTCTCTCCTCTTTCTCATACCCATCTTAGCTCCACAAATCACAATCTCCCTCCTCCTTCCTGACTGCTTGCATTGTGCGCTGAATCTCACACTCCCAAGCAGCACAGGAATGGCCTACTGGAACTTACCCTGCACTGATTCATGGTCAGACTTTCAGCCCGAGTACATGCCAAAAAAAACCAACCCAGCAATACCCTTTCAGCTAGACCTGCCCTGCTGTACCATACCTGAGTGACTGACCCTGCCTATTGGAGAAGGAGGTGAAAATTATCATGCCCAAAGACGAGCAAACAACAAAGAACACACAGCCTGCCTGCTGAGACATTACTAAATAAAACAAAAAAGCAGGACAAAACAAACAAATCTACAATCAATAAATGAGGAAAATAACTACTGAATGTCCTGAAAACAGCAGACAATATAAAAACATATACAAAAACAGGAGAGGATGGTTCCAGTAAGCATCCAAAATAAAACACCAGATGATTTTCCAGTGGAAGAAAATGCACTAGAACTACCTGATAGGGAATTCAAATCTCTAACATTCAGAATTATCTAAGAGTTGAAGCAAAAAGCAGACAAAAATGAGGAAGAAAATAGACAAACTCAAGGCAAAGGCAGACAAGCACATGGAAAATACAGACAAAAGAGGAGAATTCAAGAAAATAATACAGGAACAAAATGCTACAAAAAATTAACAACTAGAAATCATACAAAACCAACAATTAGAAATCCAAAAGATAAACAACAAGATTTCAGAAATGGACAGTGTCATAGAAGGGCTGAGGACCAGCTTTGAAACGATGGAAGACAGGATCAGCAAAATCGAATACAAACACTTGGATACAACTCTGTTTGAGGAAAAATCTGAAAAAAGAAAGGAGAAAAATGAAGAAAACCTGAGAACTATGTGGAGTACAATCAAAAGCAAAAATCTGTGAGTGATCAGAGTTCCAGAACAGGGGAGAAAACAGAAAACACAGAGAAGATCATTGAAGAATTTCTAAGAGAAAATTTCCCCAATATCATGAAAGATGAAAAGCTGATCATCCAAGAAGCTCAACTAACCCCATATAAGATAGACCCCAAAAGAAAATCACCAAGGCATATCATAATCACACTTGCTAAAACCAAAGACAAGCCAAGAATCCTGAGAACAGCTCGAGAAAAACAAAAAGTCACATACAGAGGATAAAAATTAAGACTAAGCTTGGATTATTCAGCAGAAACCATGCAGGCAAGAAGACAATGAGATGACATATATAAAACTTTGAAACAAAAAAATTGCCAGCCAAGAATAATATATACTGCAAAACTCTTGTACAAATATGATGGTGAAAGTAGGTCATTTCCAGATAAACAGAAATTAAGGGACTATGTAAAAACCAAATCAAACTAACAAGACTTATTAAAGGGAGTCTTTCAATCTGAGAACAAACAATATCAGACCACAGGATGAATCTAAGACACAGGATTGTACCAACAAGATACCAACCTAGGAAATGAACTCTTAAGGACTATCCAAAACCAATAAAATTACAACAGGGAACCAGAAAGGTCAATCTGTAAATGATAACAATATCAGAACAAATAAAAGAGGGAATAAACAGTGTAGGTATAGAACCTTCTAATGGAGAGGAAGGCAAGGCGATACCAAGTAACAATAGACTGGTTCAAAACTAGGAAGATAAGGGTAAATTTCAAGGTAACCACAAAGAAAATTAACAAATCAACTCATCAAAATAAAGAAGAAAACATAAAGTCTCAGTAAAAACAAAACCTACAAAAACAAAAGAAATGGAAAAAAAATCCAAAAACAAAACAAATTCAGCACAGGGGAGTAAGAGAAACAAAGAAAATGTCAGCACCACAAAAAAAAAAGCACTACAAAATGACAGCAATAAACTCACACCTATTAATAATTATACTGAATGTAAATCTCCTATATGCACTCATAAAGAGGTGGAGAGTGACAGAATGGATAAATAAAACAGGAACCATCAATATGCAGTCCAAAAGAGACACACCTTGGAAACAAAGACATAAATTTATCAAAAATCAAGGGATGGAAAAAATACATCAAGCAAACAACTGCCAAAAAAGAGCAGGAGTGACAGTACTAATATCAGATAAAATAGACTTTAAAACAAAATCCACCATAAAAGACAAAGAAGGACACTATATAAGGATTAAAGGGACAATACATCATAAAGACATAAGTATAATAAACATCTATGCACCCAATGACAGGGATCCAAAATACATGAAACAAACTCTAACAACACTGAAAAGAGAAATTGACAGTTCCACAATAATAGTAGGAGATTACAATACACCACTCTCTGTAAAGGACAGAACATCTAGAAAGAAACTCAACAAAGATATAGAAGACCTAAAGGGTGCAATCAGCCAACTTGACCTCATAGACAAATATAGAACACTACACCCAACAACTGCAAAGTACACATTCTTTTCCAATGCACATGGAACGTTCTTCAGAATAGACCACATCTTAGGCCACAGAGCAATCCTCAACAAGATCCAGAACGTTGATATAATACAAAGTATCCTCTCTGACCACAATGCCATCAAGCTAGAAATTAACAACAGGAAGACCAAGGAAAAAAAATCAATTACATGGAAACTGAATAACACCCTGCTTACACATCACTGGGTAATACAAGAAAGCAGAGATGGAAGCAAAAAATTCCTAGAATCAAATGAGAATGAAAACACATCATACCAAAATCTTTGGGACACAGCAAAGGCAGTCCTCAGAGAACAATCTATAGCAATAGATGCACACATCAAAAAAGAAGAAAGGGACAAAATCAAAACATTAACTACAGAACTCAAACAAATAGAAAGAGAACAGCAAAAAAAGCCCACAACCACCAGAAGAAAGGAAATAATAAAGATCAGAGCAGAAATAAATGAAACAGAGAATAGAAAAACAATAGAAAAAATCAACAAAACCAAAAGCTGATTCTTAGAAAGAATCAACAAAATCGACAAACCACTGGCCAGACGGACAAAAGAAAAACAGGAGAGGACACAAATAACCCAAATAAAAAAGGAAATGGGGGACATTACAACAGACCTAATTGAAATAAAAAGGATTATACCAAGTATTAAGAAAAACTATACTCCAACAAATTTGAAAACCTAGAGGAAATGGATAAATTTCTAGAAACACACAGACTACCCCAACTACGACAAAGTGATGTTGAAACTATGAACAGAGGCATAAGAAGAAAAGAGATTGAAAAGGTAATAAAAAAAACTCCCAACAACAACAACAAAAAACCCTGGCCCAGATGGCTTCACTGGAGAATTTTACCAAACATTCAGAGAAGAGCTTATACCAGTACTACTCAAACTATTTCAGAACATAGAAAAGAAAAGGATACTTCTGAATTCATTTTATGAGGCCAGCATAACTCTGATACAAAAACCAAGCAAAGACACCACAAAAAAAAGAAAATTACAGACCAATATCTCTGATATATAGATGCAAAAATTCTCAACAAAATTCTAGCCAATAGAACTCGGCATCATATCAAAAAAATAATACACCACAACCAGGTAGGATTCATGCCAAGTATGCAAGGATTGTTCAACATTAGATAATCGATCAACATAATCCATCACATAAATAAAATGAAAGAAAAGAATCACATGATCATCTCAATTGATGCAGAAAAGGCATTTGGCAAAGTCCCTCACTCATTCCTGATAAAAAACTCTCAATAAAATAGTTACAGACAGGAAATTTCTCAACATAATAAAGGGCATCTATGCAAAACCAATAGCCAACATCATTCTTAGTGGAGACTGGCTGAAAACATTCCCCTTGAGAACAAGAACAAGACAGGATACCCCTTATCACCACTCTTATTTAACATTGTGCTGGAAGTCCTAGCTTGAGCAATAAGGCAAGAAAAAGAAATAAAGGGCATCCAAATTGGTAATGAAGAAGTTAAACTGCCCCTGTTTGTAGATGATATAATACTATACATAGAAAACCCTAAAGACTCCACAAGAAAACTACCGGAACTAATAGATTCAGCAGAGTAACAGGATACAAGATAAGCATACAACAATTTGTTGAATTCCTATACACCAATAAAGAGAACGATGAAAAGAAAATCAGGAAAACAATACCATTTATAATAGCCCCTAAAAAATAAAATTCTTCAGAATAAATCTAACCAGGGATGTAAAAGACCTATACAAAAAAACGACAAAACACTACTGCAAGAAACCCAAAGAGATCTACATAAATGGAAAAATGTACCATGCACATGGATAGGTAGACTCAACATTGTGAAAATGACAATTCTACCCAAAGCAATTTACAAATACAATATAATCCGGATCCAAATACCAACGATATTCTTTAAAGAGATGGAAAAACTAATCATTAACTTTATATGGAAAAGGAAGATGCCCCAGATGAGTAAAGCTCTATTGAAGAAGGAGAATAAAGTAGGAAGACTCACACTACCTGACCTCAGAACTTAATGTACAGCTATGGTACTCAAAACAGCCTGGTCCTGGTAAAAGCATAGATACATTGACCAATGGAACAGAATTGAGAACCCAGATGTAAATCAATCCACCTACTGTCATCTGATCTTTGACAAGGGTCCAAATTCCATTAAATGGGGAAAAGACAGTCTTTTTAACAAATGGTGCTGGCAAAACTGGATGTTCCTCTGCAAAAAAAATGAAACACAACTCAAACCTCACACCATACACAAAAGGTAATTCAAAATAGATCAAAGACCTAAATATAAAGAGAAAAACCATGAAGTTCATAGAAGAAAAAGTAGGATCAATGCTAGAGGTCCTAATGCACAGCATTAACAGGATACAAACCATAACCAACAACACACAAACCCCAGAAGATAAGCTAGATTACGGATATCTTCTAAAAATTAAACACTTACGCTCATCAAAAGACTTCACCAAAAGAGTAAAAACAGAACCTACAGACTGGGAAAAAATGTTTGGACAGTACAAGTCAGACAAATGTCTAATCTCTATAATCTACAAGAAAATCCAACACCTCTACAACAAAAGACAAATAATCCTATTAAAAAATGGGCAAAGGAAATGAACAGACACTTCACCAAAGAAGACATTCAAGTGGGCAACAGACACATGAGGAAATGCTCATGATCACTAGCTATTAGAGAAATGCAAATTAAAACCACAATGAGATATCATCTCACCCTGGCATTACTGGCACGAATCAAAAACACTGGAAATAATTGTTGGAGAGGCCGTGGGGAGATTGGAACACTTATGCACTGCTAGTGGGAATGCAAAATGATACAACCACTTTGAAAAATGATATCGTGCTTCCTTAGAAAGCTAGAAATAGATATACCATTCGATCCAGCAATCCCACTCCTAGGGATATATCCTAGAGAAATAAGAGTTGTTACTCGAATAGACATATGCACACCCATGTTCACGACAGCATTGTTCACAATAGCAAAAAGATGGAAACAACCTTGATGCCCATCAACAGATGAATGGATAAACAAACTATGGTACATATGCACAATGGAGTATTATGCAATGAGAAAGAACGATGATGAATCTGTGAAGCATCTCATAACATGGATGAAACTGGAAGACATTATGCTGAGTGAAATCAGTCAATCACAAAAGGACAAATATTGTATGAGACCTCTACTGTAAAAACTCTTGAAAAAGTTTATACACAGAAAGAAACAATCTTTGTTGGTTATGAGGGATGGGGGGAACTAAATAGACAGTAGATAAGTGGTAACTTTGGTGAAGGGTGAGACAGTACACAGTTCTAGGGAAGCCAGCACAACTTGTACAAGGAAAGGTCATGGAAGCTCCATAGACTCATCCAAACTCCCTGAGGGACTGAATTGCTGGGTAGAGGGCTGTGGGAACCATGGTCTCAGGGAATATCTAGCTCAATTGGCATAAGACAGTTTATAAAGACAATGTTCTATATTCTACCTTAGTGAGTAGCGTCTGGGTTCTTAAAAGCCTGTGAGCAGCCATCTAAGATACTTCAGTGGTTAAGAGAACAGGAGACAAGGAAAAGATTTTAGTCTAAAGGACTAATGGACCACAGCTACTATGGCCTCCAATGGACGAAGTCCAGTAGAGCTAGATGGTGCCCAGCTACCACCACTGACTGCTCTGGCTGGGATCACAATAGAGGGTCCTGGACAGAGCTGGAGAAGGATGTAGAATAAAATTCTAACACACAAAAAGACCAGATTTACTGGTCTGACAGACTCGTGAAACCCCTAGACTATGGCCCCTGGATACCCTTTTAGCTCAGTGGTGAAGTCACTCCCAAGATTCACTGTTCAGCTGGGGATTAGACAGCCCCAACAAACAAAGAAGGACTAATGAGGCACAGCAGTCCAGGGACAAGGAGTAGAAGGCAGGAGGGGACAGGAAAGCTGGTGATAGGGAACCTAAGGTTGAGAAGGGACAGTGTTGACATGTTGTGGGGTTGTTAACTATTGTCGTAGGGTAATATGTGTACTAACTGTTTAGTAAGAAACTATTTGTTCTGCAAATCTTCATCTAAGGTACAAAAAAAAAAAAAAAGAATTATCTATGTGAGATCAAATTGACAACAGCAACTTAAAAGGTTTAATGGGAATCCTAGAGGGCAGTGAGTTGAAGATAATGTTGATGGAATAATTTGGAAAAGGATAGTGAGAATAGCAGCACAACTGGAAGAATGTAATTGATGTCACCGAATTGTACATGTAGAAACTTTTGAAATGGTGCAACTTTGGTTATGTATATTTACACCAAAAAAAAAAAAAAAGGTCCTCTAAGGTCGAGAAGGGAGAGTGTTGACATGTGGTGAAGTTGTTAGGTTGTTAATTAATGTCATAAAACAATATGTGTACTGACTGTTTAATGAGAAACTATTTGTTCTATAAACCTTCATCTAAAGTGCAATAAAAGAAAAATTTAATACAAAGAAATTCTCAATTTTCATCTTGACCTAATGACAGCATTTGACTCAATTGATCACGTCCTCCTTCATAAAACGTTCTTTTCGCTAGGCTTCCAGAATGTCACACTCTCCTGCTGCCCTACTTTATTTCTCAGTTACCTTCAATATCTCTCTGACCTCTAAGTGTTGGGACTCCATGTTTGTTCCCTTTTTCTTCCATATCTATGTTCATTACCTTTATTTCTTAATCCAGGCTCAAGGTTTTAGTTACCATTGATATAATAAAAACCCCAAAGATACATCTTCAGTACCCCTCACTGACTTTTAGACTCATACTTTTAACTATTTTGATAAGATTTTCATTTGATGTCTAATAGGCATTAGACAAATCTCTCTTCTCTTACCTGTTCTTACCACTTTTTTTCCTTGGTAAATAAATGGTAATTCTATTCTTCCAGTTTCTTGGCCAGAAACCTTGGAGTTATTAATAACTACTCTCTTTCTCTCTTCCCTCGCATCCTGTCCAAC
Organism: Trichechus manatus latirostris; assembly: GCF_000243295.1. Classification (NCBI taxonomy): domain Eukaryota; kingdom Metazoa; phylum Chordata; class Mammalia; order Sirenia; family Trichechidae; genus Trichechus; species Trichechus manatus. The sequence continues at coordinate 492,694 of NW_004444243.1, forward strand.
TGGTCAACAAATCTCATTGCTTCTAACTTCAAACATACCAAAATCTGAAGACTTCTGACTACCTCCCTCAATGTCATCCTGGATCAAACAATCAGACTCCTCAAGTTTTTGCTCAGATGTCATCTTCTCAATGAGTCTTCTCTGACCTTTCAATGTAAAATTTCAAAAATCTTACCCAATGTCAGCATTTCCTTTCCATGCTACATATTTCTCTTTTGCAATTATCACTCACTAGCATACTGCATGTTTTCCTTATTATTTTTCTTTATTCTTTCTCTCTTCAATGTAAATCCCATGAGGACAGGAGTTCAGGTTACTTTTGTTTCTTGCTGAATATACATGATCTAGGGCATTGCTTATACTATATTAGAGTTCAAAACTATTAGTGGAAAGAATGAATAAATGAACAGATGAAATGTATGAAAAGGTTGTGAATGTGCGTTCTTCCCATTTAGCAACTCCACTTCTGTGAATTCATCCTAGATATAGGTATTGTCATTGCAGTGATGCACATATGTACACTAACAAAAAATGATTAAATTAACGGAATACTTAGTAACTACTAGAATGATTATGTAAAACACATTTATTGAACATAGGATGGTGTTCTCAATATATTATTGAGAAGGGCATTGTCTTAGGCTGGGTTCTGTAGGGAGGCAAAACCAGTAAAGCATATAAATATCTACATAAAGAGATTTGTATCAAGGAGATGGCTAACACAGTTGTAGAGACTGGAATGTCCCAAGTCCATGGGTCAGATTAGAGGTTTGTCCTGATTCACGCAGCTGCAGGGGCTGGTGAACCCAAGATTGGCAGGTCAGAGAGCAGGGCTTTTGCTCACAGACTGTGAAGATCAATGAATCCCAAGATCGGCAGTCAAGACCACAGGTAAGCTGCAAGTTGAAGTCCCAAGAACCGGAAATCAGATGAACAGGAGCCAGGTGCAGGATCCAGAATGAGCAAAAGCCCAGGAGCCTCGCCAGAATGTCTACTTATATTCAATGCAGGCCGCATGCCCAAGGAAACTCCCTTTCAACTGACTGGCTACTCACAGCAGATCCCATGATGGAGGTGACCACGTTGTATCAAATCTCATCATGGAAGTGATCACAACATCATAGGACTGCCAAACTACATCATAACTGCCAAATCACTGAGAATCATAGCCCAGCCAAGTTGTCACACAACCTTAACCATCACGGGCATGTTGCAAAATGATAGAAAGCATATTATACCTTGTTCATAAAAAATACGATTACTTAGAGAATTTTCAAATCCATGAAACAACGTATTAATATTAGTTATCTCAAGGTATTTGAAATAAAGGTGATTTTTTTGGCTAATTTATATGTAAATTATTTTTTTTATAAATTACATAGATATAGCATAAATTATAAATTATTTATATTACATCTATATACATGTAATTTATATATGGCTTTGAATATTCTAAATATGTGCTAGCTTTGGCTCCTAGCTTTCTAACATTATAAGCAATGCATATACATATAAAAGTGTAATTCCTTTTTAGAAAATAATAAACTCAGAAAATCTACAGAATTATTAAAACTGACTCTATACTCATGCAATTATTAAGTGATTCATTTTACTCGTATTGTGAATGTAACTTAAATCAGAGATTCAGAGTGAATTAAGATGAATTTTCAAATGATTGTATCAAGTCAAGTAAACAGCTAGAGTCACCAATAATCTTAAATTGATCCAATATCTGGCAAATAGAGCTGAACTGCACTCCCGAGAGAAAAACAAAACAAAACCTAATCTACTAATCCATTCTCACTCTTGAATTTAGTGTTGTAAACAGGTTTCTCAGATCAGTGTAGAGGATAACAGGATTTTGAGTGATCACTTCTCAATGGATAAGTGTTTAAGACACAATGCTACCTTATTTGCTTGAAGATATCAATCCCCATAAGTTGCAAAAAAATCTCTAGTTAGAAGATTCTAAAAGTATTTGTTTCAAAGGTGTGAACTAACTTTTAAGATCTAAAAGAACTTAAAGTTTCAAATACTTCATATTAATGTCGCCATTAATGTGACAAAGAAGAGTAAGTCTTTGGGTAAAAATAAATGAAATTAATTAATACAAATGGATATATTGATTGCTTTTGTGTGTGTGTGTGAATTTAAGATGTCTGCATGTAAAGCTCCTGAAAATTGTAAATGGCCCTGTTGTATGATTTAAAAATTCAGAACACTACATGATTTTAGGAGTTTGTTCTTAGAGGACAAAGTGATGGCCTCATATAAATTCTCAGCACACTTGCTGCTAGCTTAGAGAAGATGAAACAGAACGTAAACAGTCCTTTAGAAAAGAAATTCAATATAATGTCTTATACTGCCTCTAAGGAACTCACAATATATTTAAATACTGCTCATTTTATTTTATATTAAATTATAAAATTATTTTTTCCAAATATCTCAGAGATTTTGGCAGTAGAACAAAATAAATAATTGTGAAAGTACCATCATGTTAGTAAAACTGAAGAGGGCTAGAAATTCAGAAGCATGAGTTTTGGGTATAGTTCTGCCATTGAACTGCTGATCCACTTGGGTGGATCAATTAATCAATAATCTCTCTTGATTTCTCTGAAGGAAAAATACTAATACAGTATAACTTGTATAAAGTGATACATTTATCTGAGTTCCATTAAAGAAAGAAAAAACTTTCTACATTAGTTTTAAGCACACATGCCAGCAAATCATGTCTTTTATAAGCTTCCTTGATTTTCGGTTGGACATTTGCAGAAAGACAATTTACCATCATAATAATTTAGAGATATATTTGGATGGCTACATTGGAAAATGAAAATCCTGAAAGATAATATAATAAATATTTATCTCCTGATTTTATAACATACATATGTGTGTGTATGTGTGTTTGTGTATACATGTCTGTATATTACACACATACATAAAATGCAATTCATTCTGATTTATATACATACACATATATACACGTGTGTGTGTCTATTGGAATGAATTACTTTTTGATCTTAACTAGAAAAGCAGCCTCTAGAATAATCTAAATATATAATCCTTAAGATACTATTTTTTAAAAATCTAGTTGCTAAACAATTGAAAGTATGCAAGAATCAAGGATAGATTACAGTAAGATCAAATTCGTATGTCTGTATTTGGTAGCCTCTGTATTTTATATGTTCTACATAAGTATAAAACCAATGATTTCACATTTTTTTAAGGTTTCATATTTTACAGCCTGAAGATGATATTTCATGTCCATTTGAACAGAAAGAAGAATAAGTTATTTGTGTTTTCTATCAATAAGAAGAACATTTAATGGCTAAAAAAAATTTTGAAGGGTAAGGTCAAGCATATTTAATTGTGTTGAACCACTGCTACTTAATGTCCCTTCCCCAGTGGAATAAATAAATAATGAGCTAAAGAGAAGATAAGAATAAACTTTACAGTACGATTGCACTAGTCACCCAATATCATAATCATATAAATATTTCAAAAGTTAGTGGTATAAATAAGTATACCAAGTAACAATGCATACAACAAAGCATGTATGCATGTATATCTATTTGCATGCAAACATACTGCAAAATACCTCTTCATCCAGGGTTTACACAGAAATGTACTTGATATTAAAACTACAACTCTAGCAGAACAATTAATTTATACTGAACTTGTTGGTATGCTGAATATTCATACCAGACTGTGAGCTTGTTGAGGTCTGGGGCTCAGTTTAAATTATTTGTTTATTGTTTTGTATCCCAAGTATCAGACCCATAATTGACTGAGTTATGGTTATGTTTCATATACTCTTTTAAGGTCTAGGAATATGAAAGTAAGCAAAAAAAAAAAAAAAAATAAGGTTACTACTATTTCTCTTGTAGCTTGCAGTCTAGTCAAGAAAATCTGCAACTAATATGCACATAGAAAAATGTAAACTAGAGTCACGAAAGCCAAATTTTTATGTAATAGAGGAATTTAGCGTAATCATTATGATCAGCAAAACTTTTCTGTGGCAATATTGATTGAGTTGCCACCTGAAAGATAAGAAGAAAAAGGTTGTCCTATGCAAGGGGAATAATGTGTCTGCTTCCTCCTGTGTCAGTAAGATCGTGTGCAATACAAATTGAAAGAAGCCAGAGTTGATTATACCATAGAAATGAAAGAAGAACTAGGCCATATAACTGTTTAGGTGACCACTGAATATGGTTTTTTGAACATCACTCTCTATCATACTCTCCTGATATACTTTCATTATGACATTTATTAATTACCATCTGTTATGGATTGAATTGTGTTGCCCAAAAATGTTTGTCAACTTGGCTAGGCCATGATTCCTAGTGTTGTGTGGTTGTCCTCCATTTGGCATTCTGATGTATTTATCCTTTGTGTTGTCAATCCAAACCTCTATGACGTTAATGAGGCAGGATTAGAGGCAGTTATGTTTATGAGGCAGGATGCAATCTACAGGATTAGGTTGTATTTAGAGTCAATCTCTTCAGAGATATAGAAGAAGTGAGCAGAGAGGAGAGTGACCTCCTACCACCAGTAAAGAAGAGCCCAGAGCGGAGCTTGTCTTTTGGCCCCAGGGTCCCTGAGCTGAGAAACTCTGAGAACCAGGGAAAGACTGATGACAAAGACCTTCCCCCAGATCCAGCAGAGAGAAAGACTTCCACTGGAGCTGGTGTCCTGAATTTGGATTTCTAGCCTCCTAAACTGTGAGAGGAAACCCTGGTTGCATAGTGGTTAAGAGTTCGGCTGCTAACCAAAAGTTTGGCAGTTCGAATCCATCAAGTGCTCCTTGGAAACTCTATGGAGCAGTTCTACTCTGTCCTATAGAGTGACTATGAGTTGGAATCCACTCAACAGCAATGGGTTTGGTTTTGGTTAAACTGTGAGAGAATAAATTCCTATTTGTTAAAGCCATCCACTTGTGGTATTTGTTATAGCAGCACTAGATAACTAAGACACCATCCAAAATCATTTTATTTACATATGTATTTCTCATTCACCAAAAGAATGGTTGCTTCACAAAGGCAAGGAATGACCTAGTTTTTTTTGTTCCTCCTATGCCCTAACCTCAATACCTAGAATAACGTCTAGAGCATTGTAGATGAATAAATGTTGGTTGGTTCAATGGAAAAATGACGAAGATCTTCATTGTCTATTACTATAGCGACAGAAGTTACAGGACAAATCATGTATGCAAAATAAAGGGGTTTAATATGCATATCAGCCAACCAAGAATCACATAATATTTTTTAAAAGATGGAGTTAGGGTAAATAATCCTGGAGGCAGATAGGTGGGCTTTCAAGAAAAGTCCTTGAATTCATAACTCACTATTTTTTCTTTTTCTTTCTTTATTGTGCTTTAGGTGAAAGTTTACAGCTCAAGTTATTTTCTCATGCAAAAATTTATAATTATATTGTTATGTGACACTAGTTGCAATCCCTACAATGTGAAAGTACACCTCTCCTTTCTACCCCGAGTTTGCTGTGTCCGTTGAACCAGCTCCTGTCCCTTTCTGCCTTCTCATCCTCCCTCCAGACAGGAGCTGCCTATTTGGTCTCATATATCTGCTTGAACTAAGAAGCACACTCTCCACAAGTATTCTTTTGTGTTTTATATTCCAGTCTAATCTCTGTCTAAAGAGTAGGCTTTAGGAATGGTTTCGGTTCTGGGTTAACAGAGCACCAAGGCTTTGAGGGTTCCTCCAGTCTCAATGAGACCATTAGTTCTGGTCTTTTTAAGTGAATTTGCGTTCTGCTCCAAATTTTTCTCCTGGTCTGTCAAGGGAATCTCTGTTGTGTTCCCTGTCAGGACAGTCCTTGGTGGTAGCTGGGCACCATCTAGTTCTTCTGGTCTCAGGCTGATGGAGTGCCTGGTTTATGTGGCCCTTTTGTCTCTTGGGCTAATATTTTCCTTGCGTTTTTGCTTTACTTTACTCCAAGCGGGTTGGGACAAATTAATTAATGCTAGATGGCTGCTCGAAAACTTTTAAGATCCCAGACACCACTCACCAAAGTGGAATGCAGAAAATTTTCTTAATAAACTTTGTTATGCCAATTGACCTAGATGTCCCTTGAAACAATGGTATCCAGCTCCCAGCCCCTGCTACTCTGTCCTTCAAAATGTTTGGCTGTGTTCAGGGAACTTTTTAGCTTTTGGTTTAGTCCAGTTGTGCTGACCTCCCCTATATTGTGTGTTGTCTTTCCCTTCACCTAAGATGATTCTTGTCTACTATCTGGTTAGTGAGTTCCCCTCTCCCTCCCTCCTCACCCTTGTAACCACCAAAGAATGCTTTCTTCTGTGTTTCAACTGTTTCTTGAGTTCTTCTAATAGTGGTCTCATACAATATTTGCCCTTTTGTGAGTGACTAATTTCACTAAGCATAATGCCTTCCAGATTTCATCCATGTAGTGAGATGTTTCTCAGATTCATCATAGTTCTTTATCATTGTGTAGTATTCCATTGTGTGTATGTACCTTAATTTGTTCATCCATTTGTCTGTTGATGGGCACCTAAGTTGTTTCCATCTTTTTGCTATCGTGAACAGTGCTGCAATGAACTTGGGTGTGCATATATCTATTCGTGTGATGGCTCTTATTTCTCTAGGATATATTCCAAGGAGTGGGATTGCTGGATTGTATGGTACTTCTATTTCTAGCTTTTAAGGAAGCGCCAAATCGATTTCCAAAGTGGTTGTACCATTTTACATTCCTACCAGCAGTGTACAAGTGTTCCAGTCTCTCCACAACCTCTCCAACATTTATTTATTTAGTGTTTTTTGGATTAGTACTAACCTTGTTGGGGTGAGATGGTATCTCATTGTAGTTTTGATTTGCATTTCTCTAATGGCTAATGATCATGAGCATTTCCTCATGAATGTGTTAGCTGCCTGAATGACTTCTTCGGTGAAGTGCCTGTTCATATCCTTTGTCCATTTTTTAATTGGGTTATTTGTCTTTTTGTTGTTGAGGTTTTGCAGTATCTTGTAGATTTTAGAGGTTAGGCTCTTATTGGATATGTCGTAGCCAGAAAGTTTTCCCAGTCTGTAGGTTGTCTTTTCACTCTTTTGGTGAAGTCTTTTGGTGAGCATAAGTGTTTGATTTTTAGGAGCTCCCAGTTATCTAGTTTCTCTTCTGGTGCTTGTGCATTGTTAGTTATGGTTTATATTCTATTTATGCCATGTATTAGGGCTCCTAGTCTTGTCCCTATTTTTTATTCCATGATCTTTATCGTTTTAGATTTTATATTTAGGTATTTGATCCATTTTGAGTTAGTTTTTGTACATGGTGTGACGTATGGGTCTTGTTTCAGTTTTTTGCAGCTAGATATCCAGTTATGCCAGCACCATTTGTTAAAGAGACTGTATTTTCCTCAATTAATAGACTTTGGGCCTTTGTCAAATATCAGTTACTCATAGGTGGATGAATTTATGTCTGGATTCTCAATTCTGTTCCATTGGTCTATGTATCTGTTGTTGTACCAGTATGTTTTGACTACCATGGCAGTATAATAGGTTCTAAATTCAGGTAGTGTGAGGCTTCCGACTTTGTTTTTCTTCTTCAGTAATGCTTTACTTATTCAGGGTCTCTTCCCTTTCCATATGAAGTTGGTGATTTGTTTTACCATCTCATTAAAAAATGTCATTGGAATATGGATTGGTATTGCATTGAATCTGTAGATCACTTTTGGTTGAATTGACATTTTCACAATGTTGAGTCTTCCTATCCATGAGCAAGGTAAGTTTTTCCACTTATGTAGGTCTCTTTTGGTTTCTTGCAGTAGTGTCTTGTAGTTTTCTTTGTATAGGTCTTTTATGCCCTGGTTAGATTTATTCCTCAGTATTTTACCTTCTTGGGGGCCATTGTAAATGATACTGATTTGGTGATTTCCTTTTTGAAGTTCTTCTTGTTGGTGTAGAGGAATCCAACTGATTTTTATATGTTTATCTTGTATCCTGAAACTTTGCTGAAATCTATTAGTTTCAATAGTTTTCTTGTGGATTCTTTGGGGTTTTCTGAGTATAAGATCATATCATCTGCAAATAGAGATACTTTTACTTCTTCCTTACCAATTTGGATGCCATTTATTTCATTTTTTTAACTTCTTGCTCTGGTAGGACCTCCAGCACAATGATAACTCATTGTTTCATTGTTTTTTCAGTCCTTGCTGTTTCCCTTCAATCTCAACTGTATTTAAATTTGTTTAATGGAATATTTAGGAGAAAGATATGGCAGTCTGCTTCCTTGAGAATTACGGCCTTGGAAACCCTATGGGGCAGTTCTGCTCTGTCCTATAGGGTCTCTATGAGTCAGAATCGACTCAATAGTCATGGGTCACTTTTTTTTTTTTTTTTTTTGGTATGGAATGTTGTCACTTGTTTGTGGTGTTAGTGTCTTTGGGATATAGTGTTCTTGTCTGCAAAACAGAAATTTTTAATAACTTATTTAATAAGTTTTTGTGAAGAAAGTGAGATGAAAATAATCTAGCTAGAATCTGACCTACGGTCAATAATCAATATACAGTATGTAAAATGCTTTTGCTGCTCCTTCAGAGGCTACTCCTACTGCTATGGTCTTTTTGGAGGTTTAGTTCTCTAGAAAACTGACTCTGCCGTGGAGTTTAGTAAGCTGAAAGATTGCTTGAGGGCAGTGTTTGACCTCTTCCAAACCCACAAACGGGAAGGGGAACCAAGATCAATAGTGCAAGACTGACTCCCATGAGGTGGAGGCCAGACAAGCCTCCTCTCTTTACCATCTTTACTAATTCTGACATCAGCCTTCCCTCCCACAGCACTCTCTACTTCTCTGCTGGGTTCAGTAATTCATTGCAATGGACACACAGAACTCACAGACCATACTCACAATTATGGGGTTTATTAGGGAAGCAGAAGTTAGAATTCAGGCCCTGGAACACTCAAGATACATTTCCAGATAGCCGCTTCCCAATTGCGCTCGCAGGCAGGCCTCAGCTTTCTCTCTCTGTGGCTCAGAAAGCCCACTGTGCTGTCTCCTCCTGCTGAGTCTCTCCTTCCTTGATGGTGGTCTCTTCTTCCCTGCTTTGGAATTGGCTCTCTTTTAAGGCAAAACTGACCAATCCCCTTGGTAGGCCACAATTACCCTATCACACAATCACTGGGTGGGAGTTAGAAGCCCATGGCTAGAAAAGCCACACACAAAAGTAATTAATTGCACTGCAGGATCAACACCTAAGGAAGGAAAGCAATGGAAACAGGATTGGGTAGAGGGAAATGCAGAACTGCAAAGAGGCCCAATGATAAATTTAGTTGACCCCATGAGGCACTCCAGAGCTAAAAATTGTCCTCTTGAATTTTTCTTCATTAGGCCTAAAGGGTCAGATTTCTATTTATCTGACTTTTTCACTCTGGATGTTTTCTGCCCCAGGAAGAGGTTTGAATCTCTAACTGCCCCAAGATTTAATAGAAAAGTCATTAATTCTGACTCAAGAGCAAGACTCTAACACTTGTTCTTCTAGCCACTGTTAGAAACAAACTTTTATCTTTTCTATTAATTTATTCTATTCATATATATATATATATATACACACACACACATATATATACGGTCATGATGAGTCGGAACCGACTTGATGGCACCTAACAATGACAACAACAATATATGTATATATATATGTACAAAAGATTGTTACAAAAATAAAATTCTTACAAATCAATAAAATAAGGCTCAGAGAGGTGACAACATTGTTAACCTAAGATAAATAGTTAATAAGTAGCAAGGCCAAGACTCAAATATAGCAATGCAATCTCCAACTTAGGGTTTGGACTAGTTAATGTCTAAGACTATTTTACTTCCAAAATTTCAAGTCTATGAATACACTAAAGTCTGACTAGACACAACAATAATCTGTATACCTGACTTTAAAAATACATTTTCTGATGTTAAAAATTCTTGATAATTTTTTTTTTCTCATCATCAAATAAAAATTGGTGATAGTAAATAGGAACAGGCAGACGATGTGAGTTAGTTACTTAAGATTTCGTTTATTTGAAATTCATAAAGTGAGAGCTTCTTTGAAGTTATATCTTACACAATAGCATCTTTTTGCATTTTTCTTTCACAACATGTGATTTATTCTGGAATTGCTTGTCAGTCTCCTTAGGACACAGAAATCTATTTGATGTCAGAGAACTTTTTTGTTTTCTTTTGTTTTGTTTTTTCATCTTCCTATGTTGGTCTCTCCTGGTTCATTGTAGACACATTATAAATATTTATTGAAGAGCTGGACCTAGCTCTAGCCCTCTTTCAGTGTCTCCTCTCACCATAGATACTGACACTTCCTCTAGCCTCAGGTAAAAGCAGTGATTGATTTGGAATACCTCTTCATAAAACCAGTGCCTTGGTCGGAGTCTTACAGAAAGGAGATGTTCAAGGAATATCTATAAAAAGAAAACAAAGTATGTACTGAAGTAATTAATATTTGAAGATGAAAATAATAGTTCTACTGCCAGACTCTCTAGAATGTGGAGCTCATTAATATTTTTAATAGCTTTTCTGGTATATACCTGACATACAGTAGGCTGCACAGATTTAAATGATACAATTTGATAAGTGTTGACCTGTGTATACACCAAAGTGAAACTATCGCCACAATCAAGATAATGAACTTACCCATTATCCCAAAGTGTCCTTGTTTTACCTTTGTAACCTCTCCTTCCTGCCCCTCCCCACAAGCCACCCATCCCCATTTCCCAGGTAAGCACTGATCTGCTTTCTGTCACTACATTTTAGTCTGCATTTTCTAGAATTTTATATAAGTTTAATTATGTAATATATATTCTTTTTTGTAAGGCTTATTCAACTCAGTATAATTATTTTTCGATTCATCCATATGGTAGCATATATCAAGAGGGTTTTTGTTTGTTTGTTTTTTAATTGCTGAGTAGTATTTCATTGAATAGATTTATCCATTCACTTATTGATGGATATTTGGGTTGTTTCCAACTTTGGGCTCTTACAGATAAAGCTGTCATGAACATTTGTAAAAAAGAAAATATTGATTTATTCTGAAGTGTGAAGGCCTTAAGATTTTATTAGGGGATGTTGCATTTTCTAAGAGGCTACTGCTGAAAATATTAAAAATTATGCTACTACCATTTTCTGATATATACAAAAAACAGCTGAAAAGAAAGAAAGAAAAAACTGTCACAGGACCTGACTTACTATCCTCATTGAGTATATCAGAAAAAGGCACTTTGGCTTATGGTTTTGTTGATAAAACACACCTAAATTTAAATCAACAATATGTTTGGTTTTCTGTAATTTTTAAAAAATTTTACTGTAAGTATCCATGTCATTTTCATCCTAAAACAATGATTAAAGGAGTCTGCAAATTTAGTTAATAAGAAGATTGGTTGAGGCTGTGTTTTTCCCTATTAGGGGAGTACTGTAATATTCAAATGCTGTGGTTCTGAATGTGCGGTCCCTAGACCAGCATCATTAGTATCAATTGTGAGTTTTTAGAAGAAGTGCAAATTCTCAGACACAATCCCAAACCTACTGAATCAGAAACTATGGGTGAGAGGCCACTCAAGCTGAGTTTCAACAAGTCCTCCACGATGATGGATGTAAAAATTTGAGAATGACTGAGAACCACTGATCTAGATCATTTTAGACTGGATAAAGTTTAATGCTTCTAGGTATATAAAACTATTATGAGAGGTCATAGACTATATTATAGAGGAAAAAGAGAGAGACTGAGTGACAGAAACTGACTTTTTCTTTGGAAAAAAAATTTTTAAGGTTTAAATAAATGTAGAGAGTTTCTTTGCATCAGTCTGGAATGGAGTGAGAATACAATTTCTTTCCAGAAATGAGAGAATCACACCTAGAGGGAAATGAACAAGCAAAAATGTCCAATTAATAGATTTTCCACAGACCCTGGTAAACACACACATGATGAGTGTTTAAAAAGTAAAAATGCATATTCCTTATTAGTGTTCCCCCATTCAATAAGTTTATTTAATTGTTCTGGAGTGGGGTCTGGACATTTCTATTTTGTAAAAGCACACAGGTTGAGAACCACTGCTTTAGTCAGACTAATCCTGCAATAAACAGATTTATCTACCTAGAGGCAGCAGTGTACAATTACACAATGATTCCCAGCCTGGGGGGGAGAGGGGCAGGGATTTATTTGATTTTTCATTCAAGTGTTTATTCTGCTGTTTATTCTGACCTGAATATTGCTGCTTATTACAAAAAATTAGCCATTTTAAAAATTATTTTGCTCTTCTAAAATATATTGTTATTATTAAGACAATTATGTCTTTTAAAAAAAAATCTGTTGCTGTTGAGTCAGTTCCGACTCATAGCAAACCTACAGGATGAAGTAGAACTGCCCCATAGGGTTTCCAAGGAATGGCTGGTGAATTGGAATTGCTGACCTTTTTGGTTAGCAGCCAAGTTCTTAACCACTGCACCACCAGGGCTCTAGTTATGTCTTTAGAAACTAAATAACCCACAAGACTAGAAATGCCAATAAAACATTTTATTGTTGTTGTTGTTTTCTAATACATTAACTTTTCACTAACTCTATGTCTAGTCTTAAGTATGATCTTGCTATTACATTTGCAATTAAAATCATCCACAAATCTTTATATTTGGATCTTAATTCACTGTACTCTCTCTTTCCTGCTAATTATTTTAAATACTTAAAACAGTGTGTAATTTTCCATAGTTGTTACCATCTCTGAAGTCAAGTACTCACGGGATGATAGTGTGCATGTTAACCAAAGAGTTTTTGGCACTAGCATGCGGCCATAGTAAACCAAAACCCAAACCAGTTGCCCTCAAGTTGATTCTGACACATGACAATGCCATGCGTGTCAGTAGAACTGTGCACCATAGAGTTTTCAGTGGTTGATTTTTTTGGAAGTAGATTGCCAGGCCTTTCTACCAAGGTGTCTCTGGGTGGACTCGAACCTCCAACCTTTCAGTTGGCAGCCAAGTGCATTAACTGTTTGCAAAACGCCGGGATTCCATAGATCATCTGACTGTATATATGCATATGCATATATATATATAAACTTAGGCATAAATATATACAAGATAAAAAAGTACGAATACCATGCAAAGAGTGTATAATGAGGTTTGGGTAATGCAGTTAAGCGATCAAGCGTTGTCCCAGCAGAGTATACCTATTTAATTACTTCACATTGTTAATGATTCCATTTGAAGGTGACTTTTTTCTCATGATCTTATATAGAAAACAATAATTAACTGATTAAAAATAGTTCTTTTTTATGGTATAGAGAGGCAATGATGGTTTTATGAAATTAGCTGGCCCTGAAGGTTTTCCATCTTTTGCGCCAATCTCGTCACTGAATACAAAGACATTCACACTGTTACCTCTGTGTGCCGGGGAAAGCTTTGATCAATGTTTTACAATATGTCACCACCAGGTAACATTCTTCACAGTAGGTGATTAACAGGTGACAATGAGAATCAAGTCCAATATTTCACATATGCCCCTAAAAGCCACACCTCTAGGAGAAGGAGGAAAGAGAGCCGAGAATTTGACTTACAAAATGGTTTTGCACATACTGCTTCCCTAAATAGAAAGGCAAATTCCCTTCAAAATCAGATGGTTGGAAAAATGTAAGGAAATCAGAATCTGCAAGAAACTGGATAATACTATTGATAATTCACTGTAATTTACCTATTGCATGCAGTATGTTTTGGTTAAACTGATTTTTAAAGTAACCGAGGCTTTCATTTACAATTAAAAACAAAAGTTAAAATTATATTGGAAGCTGAGTACCAACCTAACCTACAGGGTGAGTACACAATAGAATATGACAGGATTTTGCGTAAAAGACTTGCCTGCCTTAGAATCTCCGTTACCAGACTGTCAAAATGATGAAATTGTCCAAAACTAAGGTCACTCCTAGGGGTTAAAACAGGGAGCTATATACCACGGTAGTTAAGTTCTAAAGATCTAGAATCAGAAATTTCAGGCTTTCATTCTGAGCCCTATACACACAGACTGACTTTTGACAATTTGCTTAAACTACCTGAGCCTTGGTTACCTCCTCTGTAAGACTGATGGAGCAAATAATAGTGATTGTTTCATAGGGAGATGTGAGGGTATACATGTGCATACAGCAGTAGTTCTTTGTATAGTGCTTGGCAAAGACAGCTCCATGATATTTAGCAATTATTATTATTATTACTACTACTACTTCTACTACTGTCATATGTATCCACCTGAACCCTGATAACATTTGCTGAAATGTTACTAGGATGAGGTGGAATGTTAAGCTATTATCATCCACTAATAAAACCAGTAACAGGATATGGAATTAGATAACTTTCACCTAACATGGAAAAATGTTTTGAGGAAATGGAACTCCAGGCATGTCAGTTTTGATAATACGTAGTGGAGGCAGGAAGGGATTGAGGGAAAACTTCCATGTGTGCATGAGCTCTTGTCCCAGGAAGTAAAGGTTGGGTGAGTCCTGGGACTTAGCATCTCATTATTTTATGACCACACTGGGGCATCAGTGAGAGAATGTATCATATGAAGACCACTGCATTTTCTTCAACATAAAGAATTTAGGGAGCAAACCTGAAATTACGCAGGACAAAAAATCTTTGGTCATTAAACACGTATTTATTGAGTGATAGTCATGTGCCAAGGACTGTGTTAGGAGAGGTGGCAAAGTCATACTTCTAAATAACATTATTACTTAAAGCTTCAATGCATCTCTTAAAGAGAACAATCTCAATTTAACTTCCACAGAAAATAAAAACTTTCCAAACACACATCTAATTGGTAAAAAAAAAAAATCATATTAGAAAATATTAGGAAAAATTTATATTCATAGTATTCATAAATTAATTTGTGCCTATTTTTGTAGTATTATACAGCTTATTTCACCACAAAACAGCTTGCCTTTTTTTTTTAACATTTTAAATTATATTAATGAGACAATTTCTTTCTAGACAACTCTTATTACCTTTGTTATAATAGATTATGATATACCCAATGAATTTCTAGATAAGATAAAGCAAAGAATCCTTCCACAAGATTGTATAGTAAATCTGTGAAAGTTATAGCTTTACATTTCCCTTAATTGACTATGATAATAATAATAATAAAAGAAATAATTACCTTTTTTAGTCACTCTAAGATTGCTCACTGTGACTGTACTAGAATGCCTTTGGCATTTTCTCAGTAGTAACTGACTATTGAGGAAACACCAAAGGCATTCACAGAAAGCCAGAGTTCATCAGAAGGTTCACCTTTAATAGTCTTTGCTGTTGAGTAAAATTATACTTAATGAGAGGGCAAACAGGCCAGAGGAGAAAGGTGCTAAGACAGTGCTGTGTTTAGGATAACTATGGAAACAGTTGCTAGGAAGCACACGCATCTGCAAATTGTTTCCTTAGACCCAACTTTCCGGGGGCCCCCAGCCCTTGCCCTGTTTCTGGGGTTTATATGGCTGTTTATTGCTATAATTGGTTAGTGAACATTTTAGAGTACATAGGTTAATGATGGTCCCAGCATCATCTTGAGTATGGAAGAAGGCATTCACCGTTTTGATGAGACAGAACTGCTAATGACAGAAGGGGTAGATGATAATGTCTGGTGATATCACTTACTTGTGTTGAATTAACTATATTGCTTAGTGATTGGCAGTTTGAATCCACCAGCTGCTCCTTGGAAACCCTGTGGGGGCAGTTCTACTCTGTCCTACAGGGTTGCTATGAGTCGGAATCAACTCGACCGCAATGGGTTTTTTTATTGCTTAGCATATTACCAACACCTTTGACAAGACATGATATAAAACTTTTGGAAGAAGATACTAGTTTCTTTCACTCCTGACCCCATGCCATCCCTTAAGCAGTCTGGAAAATATATGCTAAATTTAATATTAAGTGTAGTGGAAATTCTCACTCCCACAGATTATTACATATTGTATGATGTTTGGTGATACTCTTTGTGATGGGTTCTTTTTGTGTTTGTTTAAAAAATACTTTTTCAACAAGAAACACATACTTTGACAATTTTACGGGCCAATAAACAATCTGTATTATTAATTACCACTGTCACAAAGTATCTTGTTGTTTGATTACTAGCAATGGTTCTTGCTGAAGAGATTCTTGGTAATAAGATCCTTGATGTTCTGGAAATGTGGCCTGACAGATTAACCAACATGTGATTTATCCAGTCAAGGACACTCTCAGGGAGATGTGAGTGTTTCCCTTCCTTTCAATCATAATAATGAGGCTAGCTAGCTCAACATCAAGATAGGCATTTTTTCCCCTATAAACTCAAGAAGAAGAATCAAGTTCTGCTTACTAGGTCTTGTTACACTGAGATATTTCTCTACAAGCATGAAAATATGAAAGATACCTTATTTTTAGGAAGCACAAACAAAATGTCTACTAATTAATAGTATTACTCTTTCTGAAAATAGCAAGTTAGTTAAGAAACTGTATTAGCTTTCTATTGCTGCTGTAACCACAAATTTAAATTTTTTAGCTTACAGTTTAGAAGTCAGAAGTCAGTAATGGATCTCTCTGGGCTAAAACCAAGGTGTCCGGAGGGCTGCATTCATTCTGGAAACTCTTGGGGAGAATCCTTTTCCTTGCTTTATTCAGCTGCCAGCAGCTGCCCACATTCCTTGTCTTATGGCCCTCTTCCTTCATCTCCAAAGCAGTAATGGCAAGTCTAGTCTTTCTCACACTACATCACTTGCACTGACTTTCCTCTTTCACCCTGTCTTTTGAGAACTCTTGTGATTACAGTACACCCACCTGGATAATTCAGGATAATCTCTCTATTTTAAGGTCAGCTGATTAGCAACTTTAATTTCATTTGCAAACCTAATTCTCTTTTGTCATGTAACATAACATATTTATAGGTTCCAGGGATCAAAATGTGATGCACCCTGGTGGCAAAAGTTAAGCACTTGGCTGCTAACCAAAAGGTTGGTGGTTTGAACCCACCCTGAAGCACGGAGGGAGAAAGACCCAGCAATCTGTCCAGCAAAACTACCCCTATGGGGTAGTTCAACTCATCACATGAGGTCCTTATGAATCAAGAATCGACTTGACAGCATCCAACAACAATAACTATGCTTACCACAGAAACGTGAACCGATTTTTCAGAGTTTTCATTGAGAAGAATGTATCTTTATTTAATACTGTCCCTAAATGTTTTGGAAGTGTAATGTTGTAGTCTGGTATTTATGTTATAGATTGTGTCAGTTCACAAATATTTACCACGTCAGTAATCTCTCCCCAACTACCAGAATTAGGTTCCCCAAAAACTTAGAGATGAGAGAAACAATACGGGAAAATAAGTTTAGAGGGACAAATAATGGAAGGCGTTCCATATACGTTTGTTTGTTTTCTTTTAAATCACTGAAATAAAATACTCCATGATAACTAACAGCAATCATGTATATTTTATATATTTAATTGGCATGAAGTATTTATTGTTTCAAGGATGCATATTTTGTCACTTTTTTACTTTTCTGAATTTGCAAAGGATCTTTCAATAGTTATTGGCCAAATGGAGGTTATGAAGCACTTGTTATTGCTTGTACATTGAATCAAAACTGCAGAAGGGGTGCTCTAGCTTGGACAAAAATTCCAGAGACAAAGGGGAACCTCTCTTTTAAGAAATGCTGCACTACAAAGCTCTCAGTGGCATAGACGATAAAATTGTGTGGAAACACACACACACTAAGTTGAAGAGAGTTTTAGAAGAGTTGGATGCTAAATGTGAAAAAGTTTTAATGACACTTTAACCAATATATTTTGCTTATATTTTCTTTGGTTAAAATCTATGTTTAAATATGTCTAAAAGATTTCTTTAAATAAATATAAAATAACAAGTATAAGTGATAAAAAATCATAACATGGTTTAGCAGCATCTTTCTTAGTTCCATAAATAATAGTGCTAATTATCAGTGATGGCATTCTAGCTTCAGTGAAGTACTAAATGTTATTTGTCTATCGTTCTTGCCTCTGGAACATGTACCACTCCAACACCATGTGGGACAGTCACTCATAGTACTCCATCATCACCAAAAGGGTGAGTGGTGACTCTACTAAGCCAATCAGAATATTACAATTCTTCCCTCCATGAATGAAAGTGTCATTCATGGTACATCCACCCTCACCACAAAGGTGAGTAATAATCCGAATTAGTCATTTAGAATATTTAAATCATTAGCCATGATTGATTTCTGGATGGGATGGAAATTGAATCGGGATCAATCAGAGTTTTCCTGAGACATGATATATTGATCTTAAGAGATACAGAATGTTTATTCTGCTGGAATCAAGGGCAGTTAGAATGATTTTTTTGCTGGAACTGATTAAGATTTTCTTCCCCAAACATATGGAAGTAGATAATGGGACCAAGAATTAAAGAAAGGTAGATAAACGCTGAAATGAGAAGTAAACAGGGAAAAAAAAAGTAAGAAGAGTCCATATGATGTCCACTGAAGAAGTCCTAACCTAGAACATGACATTGAATTCCAAATTTCCTTTAAAAATATTGAATCGTGTGTCTTTACCTTGAAAAATAAAAATGTTATGATAAATAAGACAACATACAATTAATGATTATTTAATTGATTTAAAAACAACTTTCTAGAAGCGTGAAGCTATGAAAAAAGTCAGAGATGATGGAACACCTTTGATGATGGTGATGATGATGGGAATTACAGTGGAGCAAAGAAGGAATGTGAACTGATACTGGAAAGGACAACTCTAGCTCTCTTTCTTCTCAAAGTTACATATCTCTAAACTCTCATAATTCTCTAAATTGAATATAATGTTCATTTGTGTACCTGCACCTTTTGCGAGTTTATTGGATCTAGACTATTTTCTGGGCATTGATAGCAACACATACCCCAAATCAATTTTTCTCTACTTTTTAGAAGAAGCCTGAAATGCAGCATGAAATTTCTTTTGTGAGAAATCTCATTTCACCATTTTATGTAATTGCAGAAAAACATTTCAGCTTGGATTAAGATCTTGCTCCTAGAGGACCTGTTTTTTATTGCTCAACTGTTCAAAAATAAGCGGATAGAGGCAGTTCAAAGTAAATAGATGAAAGGGGATCTTTTTTATTTTCTGTATACTCACAACCCAAATTCTTCACTTTCCATTCTTCATCACTTAGTGGTGCAATCAACACTTTGATATATTTCTCAGATAACTCTGGAGAGCCAGAATCAAGTGGTCTCTAACTTTACATGACCTATTATGTTTGAAATTTGCTATACAAGTTTGTTTCCATGCATGGTGTTTTTTTTTTTTTTTTCTCCTCAAATACATATATATTTTATCCACCTGATGAAAAGTTACAAAAAAGTTATTATTACATCCTCAAATTTCCCAATACTGGAATAAGAATGAATTGTTAACAGCACCATTCTTTTCTTACATTGTATGAGTAACCATTATGCCTGACTCCAACCTTCCTCTGGGCACCTCTGTGTCCACGAGGCAAGGTTTCCACTGGGCTAACAGAAGGTGCCTACTCAGAGGCCAACTTACAACCCTCCCCCCCCCACATTCCCTACCACATTATTGATACTGGATGCCCAAAACTTCAGAGTCTTTTGCTTACATGGCAATCAACTCACTTCTAAACCTCTGGGGCGGGGTGGCGGGGGGGACTCTGCAGCATGCCTGGTCTCTCAAGAGTGGGTTGTGCTACTGGAGTGCACACCTCTACACCTGAGGGGTGTCCAGAGATTGTGGATGGAGTTTGGTCATGCAGGCATGGATGTACACATGCTTGTGGGCAAGGACCTTCGTGGTGCTGGTCAGTGTCAACGTTGGGAAGAAAATAAGCCGAGGGTTGAGGGCTGGGGATTGATTATCTTTGTATCACCAAGTTCCAGGGTGAAACTTCAAGATTCAAACATACTATATTTAAATGTTGCCTCAAAGATTGTTAAGTAAAGATAAGAGAATTGTACAAATTTTAATAGTTCTTTAGCCTGATATATAACTATTAAACCTTTAAACATATGGTATGTGAATTTCCATTTGTATTTTTGCTCCCAGCCCCAAAAAGCTCATGTTGGCCTGGTTGAAAACAGAAAATCTGACTTAGACTGTGGTTTAGGGAAACTTTTCCTAATGTGAAATTTTAAGCTAAGAGCTAAAAGGTAAGATTATGTGGAATAGGTAAGGAAGGAGATGGAAAGAGGTAAAGGCTTCCAGGCCAAGGGAACAGTGTATGTAAAGCTTTAATGCAGGAAGAAATGTGGCATATTTCAAAAATTAACAAGTCAGTATTACAAGGTGAAGGGAGCCCTGGCGGTGCAAACCAAAAGGATGGCAGTTTAAACCCACTAGCTGCTCTGCAGGAGAAAAATGTGTCAGACTTCTGTAAAGATTACAGCCTTGAAAATCCTGTAAGGCAGTTCTACTCTGTCCTATAGGGTCACTTTGAGTCGAAATCGACTCAACAGCAACGATTTTTTTTTTTTTTAATAGCGGGATGGGGAATAGGGCAAGTAGGTATATTTTTCCAGGGAGTCTGAGCCATGTTAAAGATTTTGGATTATGTACTAGGAGCAATGAGAAGTCTTTCAAAGGCATTAAAGAAGGAAACAATATAATCAGTCTTAAATATTTTAGAAGGTCTTAAAAAATAGTAAATGAGAAAAAAAATAGGAGAAGGCATGCTAAGCGTGAAGGAGAAAGGGACAATACAACAGGTGCAAAGATGTTAAAGATATCCTCATCTTAATTTCTACTTTTATTATTAATGGCCTTCCGTATAACTTTCTTTTCCATCAACTTTAAGCATTCTTTAAAAGCTGGGCAGTGGAAGAAAGTCCCAAGGTCCCAAAACTTGGTAGCAACTGAATGGGGTGATTGGATTTCTCCCTGGTTCTCGTAATAATTAAAAACATATATATAATTTAATAATTATAAAATATATGAAATTATGTTATATTCATTCATAAAGAGTTGATTTATATTGATGTAAGAAATGTCCAACATTTTGACAGTAGTATTACTGCTTTTGTAATCTAAATGGGAACAGGAAAAATAGAATAAATGGTTCTCAAGTTTTCTAGCTGTAAATAATGACAGAAAAAAAAAGTAGTACGTTTCAGTCAAAGAAGAAGAGTTTAGTGCCTAAACGAGGGGCAAAAAAGTATATACATCAGTTTCAGGATAAGAAAAAATTTTCAGGCAAAACTCTTCGATAATGAACGTGTTTAATAACTGATCAATTTGTCTTTTGGAATATCACCTAACTCTGCCATATACTTCGTTACATTGTTCTTTATGACTTTCATTGTCCTGCCTTCTATTTTACTGCACTTACATCACTTTACACTCAGAATTCCCAGGTACAATACTATTACGTCCTTTGACATCCAAGAATTTTGTTGACATGATCGTCTTCTTTGTCACTAAAATTTATATTTTTAGGTTTAAATACTTGGCATATTTCTAATTTATTCTGATATAAGGCAAAGTTTTACTATCTGTCATTTTGTTGTACTGTGGTGGCTCGCCTGTTGCTAAGATGCTGAAAGGTACATACCAGTATTTCATACACCAGCAAGGTTACCCATATTGGACAGCAGAATTTCCAGATTAAGATAGATAGACTAGAAAGAAAGTTACAGCAATCTGTTTTCATGAAGATTAGAGACAATGAAAATCCTATGGATCACAACAGAGTATTGTTCAATGCAGAGAAGAAGGCATGGTAGCTCGACAGTTAAATCACTCTGCTGCTAACCTAAAGATTGGCAGTTCAAACAACACAGCACCTTGGCAAGAGAAAAGACCTGGCCAACTACTCCCATAAAGATGGTTGACGTTGTTGTTAGGTGCCATCCGTTAGTTCCCACTCATAGCAACCCTATGTAAAACAGACAGAAACAATGTCTCCCATACTTGCTTCTAAGGAGCATTCTGGCTGTACTTCTTCCAAGACAAATTTGTTTGTTCTTCTGGCAGTCCATGTTATATTCGATATTTTCTACCAACACCACAATTCAAAGGCATCAATTCTTCTTCAGTCTTCCTTATTTATTGTCCAGCTTTCATGTGCATACGAGGCGATCCAAAACACCATGGCTTGGATCAGGTGCATCTTAGTCCTTAGAGTGATATCTTTGCTTTTTAACACGTTAAAGAGATCTTTTGCAGCAGATTTGCCCGATGCAATGCATCATTTGATTTGACTGCTGCTTCCATGGGTGTTGATTGTGGATCCACTTAAAAATAATTCTTGAAAATATCAGTCTCTTCTCCGTTTATCATGATGTTGCTTATTGGTCCAGTTGTGAGGATTTATGTTTTCTTTATGTTGAGGTGTAATCCATGCAGGAGGCTGTGATATTTGATCTTGATCAGTAAGTGCTTCAAGTCCTCCTCGCTTTCAGCAAGCAAGGTTGTGCCATCTGCATATTGCAGGTTGTTAATTAGACTTCCTCCACTCCTGATGCCTCATTCTTTTTCATATAGTCCAGCTTCTCAGATTATTTCCTTAGCATAGAGATTGAATAAGTATGGTGAAAAGATACAATCCTGAAGCACACCTTTCTTGACTTTAACCCACGCAGTATCCCTTGTTCTGTTTGAATGACTGCCACTTGGTCTAAGTACAAGTTCCTCATGAGCAAAATTAAGTGTTCTAGAATTCTTATTCTTCACAATGTTATCCATAGTTTGTTATGATCCACACAATCAAATGCCTTTGCATAGTCAATAAAACACAGGTAAACATCTTTCTGATGTTCTCTGCTTTCAGCCAGGATCCATCTGACATAAGCAATGATATTCCTTGTTCTGAATCTGGCTTGAACTTCTGGCAGTTCCCTGTCTATGTACTGCTGTAACTGGTTTTGAATGATCTCCAGCAAAATTTTACTCGTGTGTGATATTAATGATATTGTTCAATAATTTCCACATTCTGTTGGATCACTTTTCTCTGGAATTGGTACAAATATGGATCTCTTCCAGTCAGTTGGCCAGGTAGCTGTCTTCCAAATTTCTTAGCATAGACAAGTAAGTGCTTCCAGTGCTGCATCATTTGTTGAAACATCTCAGTTGATATTCCCATTTCCTGGAGACTTGTTTTTCGCCAGTGCTTTCAGTGCAGCCTGGACCTCTTCCTTCAGTACCATCAGTTTTTGACCATATGCTACCTCCTGAAATGGTTGAACATTGACCATTTCTTTTTGGTACAGTGACTCTCTGTATTCCTTCCATCTTCTTTTGATGCTTCCTGTGTCCTTTAGTATTTTCTTTGTAGAATTCTTCTGGCCCTGACACACACCTTTCCTGTTTTTAAACCATGCAAAATCCCCTTGTTCTGTTTGAACTACTGCCTCTTGTTCTATGTAGAGTTTCTTCATGAGCACAATTAAGTTTTCTGGAATTCTTATTCTTCACAGTGTTATGCATCATTTGTTATGATCCACACATCTATGAATCAAAAATCATAAATGGTGTAGGACTGTGCAGTTTTTCATTACGTTGTACACAGTGTCACCATCAGTCACAGTCAACTCTATATTAACTAACTAATAACCTGGAAAATTAAGAATAAAGGTTTATATTTTTTCCAATAGGTTAGCAAGTTCTGCTGTATCATTTGTCAGTTATCTTTTCCTCAATGTCTTAGGGAAGTAACAGAGTACAACTTGAGATCAGCAACAACTCAGAAATGACAGGAACAACTCAGGATACGATTCTTGATCAAGACAGTTTCTTCTCGTCCTCTGCTCCTGGGCCCTATTTAGGGCCTTGTCTGGCAAGTGTTACAGCTCTTAACTCTGTGGGCTGGAAGAAATTTCCATAGATTAATTTTTGGCTCCTCATATTTAAAGTCTTTTTTCTTCTCCATTAAACCAAGTTCTTGCCAAACTGAAATGTTTATATCATGATGCAACTTGATGACTGTATCATGTGTCTTAACACTGGCTGAAATATCACATTAGGGTAAGAATTTTTCTGGAAGCCATTTTTACACTAAAATGCCTGGCAATAACTTAACTATACAGGGAAATAACTGCAATTCGTCTAAGTAGAGAACCCTGGCAGCACAACGGCTAAGCATTTGGTTGCTACTAGAAAGGTTGGCTGTTCGAACCCACCCAGAGGCTCCATGGAAGGAAGACCTAGCGCTCTGCTTCCATAAAGATTATAGCCTAGAGAACCATATAGGGCAATTCTACTCTATCACATGGCATCACTATGAGTCGGAATTGACCCAACTGCACCCAAGAAAAACAACAACAATTACAATTAACCCATGTGCCATAACTCTACTGTCTCTTAGCCAGTTTCTAAAATTGCTTATATCCCTTCTAATGCTATCGGAGAGAAAGGTTAGGGAGATGGAAGTGAAGTAGGATTGATCATTAAGGCAATGCCCTCCATCAATTGTGTTAAAATATCTTATTTTTACAAATTTTATAAAAAAATATATACTTATGTGAACACATTGTTGGGGTTCCTTCTAGGGTCTTGAAATGAGCATATTCAAGAGTAGACCCTGAAGCTTGACCTTCATTACTTTTCCAGGATATTTCATCTCTAGGTCTTGCATAATTATTTTTAAGCATCTTATTTTTTATTCTAAATGCTTATGTGCATATGTATATACAAAAACAATCCTACTCTTATATTGTCTATAATATTAATAGATATGATGATATCACACCCCTGTGATGATTCTCACTTGGTGATATATTCTTTCATTTCACCTATCTCTTCAAAGTAGTTGCTTCTATCCCTTGTTCCATCTTTATGACCATAAAGATTTCACCAGATCATTACTAGTCCACAGATTGGGTGGGAGGGATAGCTTTGATGGAGTTTTGTGACCTCTTCATTTCAGCATTTTCTCTTTTGTCTTCTGTTCCATAAAGCCTCCTATTTTTATTGTTGGGGTGATGAGCACTATGTAATTATGATTATTCTACATTTCCTTTCTATTTTCCTCCCAATACACACAGAGAAAAATAGTGAGTATTGAATTATTTCTCCCTTCTCTGAGACATTTTGATGAAATATAGGATCTTCACTTTAGTGGATTTTCCTAGTACTTTCCCCACCCCTGAGGATGCCAACAGAACAGCTCAGTCAGCTTTTCTCCAAGTTTGAAGGCTATATTTGATCTTATTAGTGCCCTGCCTAGACCCCTTTCGTTCCCATTTACAGGTTTGGTGCATCTATACTCGTTTTTTTTTTGTGATTTGCTTCTGATGACATTGTAAAAGATGAAGGTTTTTCTGCAAAACCCACATAATCAGTAGCTGTCTCTCTGGCAAGACTAAAAGCTGCAACTCCTAAAGCACCCATTTTTTCCTTGATGCACCTAAAATCAGGGAATATCTTTTCCTTAGGCCATCTTTTTCTGAGAATTAATAGTGGAACATTTGTCTTATCCTATACACAGTCTTGTTTCCTTGTTTCTTTGCCTTGAGACTAACCTAAGTGCCTGTAACATGTAAAATTTATTCTAACAACCAGGAGGCAAGCTCAGTCTCATTGACTGAATTTCCTGCTATGTTGTTGTGTGCCGTTGAGTAGATTCCAACTCATAGCAGCCCTATAGTAGCCAATAAAGTTTTTTTCTTTCTTTTCATTTTTTCTCTTTTATACTGCTCTTACTTTAGGACCATTGAAAGACTATAGTTGGCATTTCCCTCAGAGGACTCCCCTTGGACCTTCCAGAAGGATGGAAGTGGCTGAGAGTTTATATCCCTTGGTCAGTGATTTACTGGTGCAGAAATATGAATGCCCAGCTACATGGCTTCAAGGGTGGGCGAACTGAGGCATAATTTACACTCCAGAACTCCACTTCTGGGTTAGCCTCAAACCGGGAATTGTCTGAAATCACAGCTTGCTTGGCTTCTTTTCCTTCTCTGTTCTACTTTCCACTATTCCTTTACTGGTTTCCCCAGGGAGTACTTCCTTAACAAATCACCTGCATGTGAATCTTCTCTTCATAGTCTGCTTCTGGGAAACTGAACTAAAACAGGGGAATTATTGAGAATTTAACTTACATTCTGTCCTTAACCTTTCCTATGGCTGTAATTTTTTTAAGTTTTTTTCCTAGGATTGCATCTGTTTCCTTGATTGTTGCTATGGAAAACATGCATGCATGTGAATGCACACACACACACATAAAACTACTACTCTGAAGTTGGGGCTAGAAAAGGTAGACATATGGACATGGTCATTTCTGTTTAATTTCCTATCATAAACCCAATTTTGAGTAGTATCTAAAATATTATGACTACTCAAGGAATATTAGGAGATAAATAAATTTGATATTTTTATATTATTAATTGTGAGAATATAAATATAATTACTAATGGAGAGTATACCCTTTTTGCAGATTTTCCCTTATTTTATTTTATCCTGTCTACCTGTTGATCGATTGATTAATTGATCTGTTTATCTATCTATTGCAGACAGGTAGATAGATTATATAATGTATGCATCTCAACTCATAGGAAAAAAGGTCTAATTGGCCTGTAGATATTTTATTTTTTTCTCATTCTTTCAGGCTGAGAACTGAGAATCAATAATATCACCAATAGCTGATTCGTTTCAATTGTTTAGCCAGCTGAAATTGGTAGCTTTATCAACTACGTTGTTATTTTCCTGAAAAGATTAAATGCAATCAGCTGTATGCTAAGTGTAGAACTTCTCTCTATGACATATACACTTTTATCCCATTTTTACAAACAAAAACAACCCCTCATATGTGTTGTACTTTCTAAAGAGAGTGGTTGATAAATGACAAGTGAGGAAAAAAGGTTGAAGTAACCGTGTTAAAGAAAAACCTTTGAAGTACACTTTATTATGCAGTCACAGCTAGTAAAATAGTGGTTATTTATTCTGAGTATCTACTGAGTACAGAAAAAATAAATGTCTGAGGTAATGGAAAGTGGGAAAAGATAGAAATACCAATCATTTCTTCTTGAGGAGTAACTCGAATGGTTCCCAATCTTCTTTCTTTCTTTTTTTTTTTTTAACATTTGACAAAACTGATAAAATTATACACTTAAGATCTTAACCTTTTAATGTATGTAAAATATACCTTATATCTTTTTTTTTTTTTTAAATACAATGGAGATTTTTTAAAAAGAAGAATTAAACTATGTGAAGGTCCTGGGCTAGGTGCTTTACATGTGTTATTATTTCATTTCTACAGCAGTCCAATAAAATATCTGTTCTGCTTTTTAAATATATAGAGGAAAATATCATCATAGCTTAAAGGCATTAATTTATTTGACCAAACTGAGTAGAATTAAAAATAAAAGAAAAAGAAAAGTTTGCCATTGAGTGAATTCCAATTCATGGTGACCCATGCGTCAGAGTAGAATTGTGCTCCGTACCATTTACAATGACTGATTTTTCAGAAGTAGATTGCCAAACTTTTCTTCCCAGGCACCTCTGGGTGATCTCAAACCTCTCATCTTTCAGTTAGCAACCAAGGGGGTTAACCATTTGCACTGCTTACTGTTTATAAACAGAGTCAGTATTCAAATCCAGAACTTAAAAGCTGTTGCTATTTCTATTCTAATTGAGGATTAGCTAATTGTCTTACATTAAAGTTAGATTAAAAATAAGGTTAAAAAAATATGGAAAAAGTTGTAAAAGGCTTACAGAATTAAAAATAAACACAAATGTAGGGCAGGACAAAAACTAGTATTGAGAAGGTGGAAATAAACATATAATTGACAGAAAAAACTGTATAGTAAGGAGCTATACTTGAAAGAATTATTTTAAGAAAGGAAATTCACTGTAAGAGGTTAAAACATGAAGAAATCATATTTATAACATTAAAGTGAACTTATTATGCCAGAAAGAATATATTGAAAGGAGATATAGGAGTGACATAATCAACCGGAATGAGCAGAGGAGTCTCAGTCTAGTTTGCAACTCCCTCTCTTTGAGAGTTTTTGTAAGCCACTTAACCTCTGCCTTATTTTTCCCATGTGTAAAAAGTAGAAATTCTAATAATGACTTTCCTTACAAGACTGTGGGGAGGATTAATTAGGTAATGTTCTCTAGTAGCTTTGAAGATTAAATGCCTCGAATAAGTGCTAAGTATAAAATACAAAACCAAAAAGACACAATCAGAAAATACACAACTCAGAGAGAGGAAAGAAGAAAAATACTCCTATAAAAGAGATGGAAATTAAAGTCTGAAAAGATACGGGGTAGGGGAGGGGTGGAGCAGGGAAGATGAGCTGGGAAAAACTGCCTCCAAACAAACACATACAAGCCAAAAACATTTAAAATGGTGCCGATACGTTCTAACTCATTAAGAATATGACATTCTGAAAATATGCATCAACATTTTTTGTACCATAAAAGAATATTTTCTCAGCAAGGTCATGGGATTTGCTGTATTCATCATATCTATCACTTCCAAAGCTATCTTCTTTCATTTTTGTCAAATCTGCTCTTAGGTGTCACATACCTATTCAGTGTGGGACCTTTGTTCTCGATTTCACTTATTCCTATGTCTACTCTAAATGTGTGAGATTCACAAAGTCAACCCAAAATAAGATGGATGGGACTCAGTGACCACAAAGGGCTTCAATGAACTGTGAAACAAGGAAATGAGCCAGTCTTCAGAAAAAAAAGAGATTGGATCGACTAAGGAACTCTAAAGCCAGGTACTATATTGAGCTTTCCTCTATATCTCCTCAAACCCAATGAGAATTTCGAGGAAAAAAAAAAACAAAACAAAAACTATGACTTAACCAGATAGTAAGTAGTACTTTAAAAAGTTTTGGTTTTGCCTGAGGCATTTTAAATACGTGCAGTGTAAATGAAGCAGTTTAAATATGAGTTTAAAGTAGAACCAGAATATTTAACACCAGTTACCCCAGGGACACTGACCAGTCAGAACAGATGCTGGCAACAAACAGCTGAACTGATACATTCCCAGTGGATACGCCTGAGCAGGACCAAACCGGAGGCAGTGGTGTTTCACTGGTAGAATTCTCGCCTTCCCTGCGGAAGACTCTGGATTTGATTCCCAGCCAGTGAACCTCAAGGGCAGCCTCTACCAGCCTGTCAGTGTCGCCACGATGCTGATCAGGTTTCAGGGGAGTTTCCCTACTAAGACAGACTAGGAAGAAAGGTCTGTGGATCACAGTGGTCCCATCCTGCTGTGCATGGGGTCACCATGATTTGAGGCTGACTCTCAGCAGCTAACAACAACAGGACCAATGCTAAGTAAAACTGCAAAGCTGGCTAAGTGCAATTTCCAAGACCTCCTTTTTTCCCCTTCAGTAATATTTTCTCCTTAGTTTCACATGCCAAGCCCCTGCTCCTTTCACCATACTTATTCAGTCTGTAGCTGAGCAAATAATCTGAGAAGCTGGACTATATGAAGAAGAACGGGACGTCAGGATTGGAGGAAGACTCATTAACAACCTGCAATATGCAGATGGCACAACCTTGCTTGCTGCAAGTGAAGAGGACTTGAAGCACTTACTGATGAAGGTCAAAGACTATAGCCTTCAATATGGATTACACCTCAACATAAAGAAAACAAAAATTCTCACAAATGGACCAATAAGGGACTTCATGATAAATGGAGAAAAGATTGAGATTGTCAAGGGTTTCATTTTACTTGGATCCACAATCAATGCTCATGGAAGCAGCAGTGAATAAATCAAAAGGTATATTGCATTGGGCAAATCTGGGGCAAAAGACCTCTTTAAAGTGTTGAAAAGCAAAGACATCACTTTGAGGACTAAGGTGCACCTGACCTAAGCCATAGTATTCTCAATCACTTCATATGCATGTGAAAGCTGGACAATGAATAAGGAAGAAAGATGAATATATGCCTTTGAATTATGGTGTTGGCAAAGAATGTTGAATATACCATGCACTGCCAGAAGAATGAACAAATCTATCTTGGAAAGGTACAACCTGAATGCTCCTTAGACTGGAAGATGGAGAGATTTCATCTTATAAACTTTGGACGTGTTATCAGGAGGGACCAGTCCCCGGAGAAGGATACCATGTTTGGTCAAGCAGAGGGTCATAGAAAAAGCGGAAGACCCCCAATAGGATGGATTGACACAGTGGCTGCAACAATGGGCTCAAACACAGCAACGATTGTGATGATGGTGCAGAACTGGGTAGTGTTTATTTCTGTTGTACGTAGGGTTGCTATGACTCAGAACCAACTCTAGGACACCTAACAACAACAACATCCCCTGATCTGTGCTCTACTACCTGAGTGTTTCCCACTGGCTTTGCAAGTTCATTCACTGTATCATATACCTGATCTTGACTCCATGACCCACAATACATTTTGATGTCTTTATATTTTCAAAATTCCAGTATTTATTGTCTCAAACTACTTTTATGGAAATATGTGATCTGATAAATTAATAAACACTAAAACCCCTTGCCTTCAAGTCAATTCCAACTCATAGCAATCCTATAGAATAGAGTAGAACTGTCCCATAGGATTTCCAAGGATGTAAATCTTTATGAAAGCAGACTGCCACATCTTCCTCCTGGAGCAGCTGTTGGGTTGGAACCGCCAACCTTTTGGTTAACAGCCGAGAGCTGAGCCATCAAAAACTACATTCAAGCAGATAGCTTAAATGCAGCTGAAGTATGCTGAGATAATCCAATGGAATTATTCTCTAAGAGTAAAATTCAGCAATTTTTGCAGCCTTTTAGCAGTAATTTTTTGATACCAGATTAACCTAGAATCTCTTAAAACTCAAACTTTTTTTTTCTATATATGTCTATTTCTACTTAAGACAATTTACAAAAACTAATCTTATAAAGATATTGAGGTCTAGTTCTTACGCCTCCTTTTCATGAAACATTCTCTGATCTCTTTTTTGTAACCCGCCACTTCTCTTGATGTTTACTCTATAGCTATTTATGTATTTTCTTACCCTGACTTCTGAACTATGAATTATCATATCTAATTAATGTTTGTATACCATGATAACAAATACAGTATGCATTAGGTTTAGGACTAATAAAGCAATAATCAACCAACCAACCAACGAGTTGCCTTTCAGTGGATTTCTATTCATGGAAAACCCATGTGTGTCAGAATAGAACTCTGCTCCACATGGTTTTCAATGGCTGATTTTTTGAAAGTAGAACTCTAATTTTTTCTTTCAGGCGCCAAATGTCTTATGAATGTTTGAATAATGCTACCAATAAAAGATGAATTGGTGAAACAAACCTGGTCATCATTCAGGAAACTATCCCTTGATGTTGTGAAAAACAAATTAGAATGTCAGTAGATTGTCTACCAAATCACAGTTCTGAACATAACTTCTTGGAGATCAAACATCGTCTAAGACTCTAATTGCATGCTAAAACTATCAGCCAGGAATTGAAATGTTCCTTGGGGCCTGGGTTCAAAAGTACTCCTCAGGTTTACTGGTTGTTATATGCCCTTTGATGACCAGGGCAGGCATTTTAGCCGAACAAGATTTTTGCCATTTCTTCAACACACGCTTATATTCCCCACCCTTCATCGTATGTTGAGGGTAGTTCCATACCCTCCTCAACGCACATCTGTCCAAGTTAATAATGTTTAGTACTGCTCCTGTGAAACTTTTTTCTTCCTCTCTTAATGCACTTTCACATCTATTTCATGTTCCTTGCAGTTTATTTCTATTGATAGCAAAGACATTGTCATATCCATCTTTGTACACATTATCTTTTAGTGCAGTGCCTGTGATGTAGCCTCCACTGAGGTGACCAAAATGGACTCATCTCAGTAATGTCAGTCAGCTGACTTCATGGAACTAAAGAGACTCAGCCAAGTCCTGCTTAGTATGAAGTCTCTTGAGATCAAGTCTTCTGAAATTACTTCTATGCCAACAAGTTATAAAGCTGTAAAGCCTGTAGTAACTTCGGAAGAAAACAAACAAACAAAAAAACCCATTGCCATCGAGTCAATTTCAACTCATAGTGAACCTATAGGACAGAGCAGAACTGCCCTATAGGGTTTCCAAGGAATGGCTGGTGGATTCAAACTGCCTACCTTTTGGTTAGCAGCCAAGCTCTTAACTACTGTGTCACCAGGGCTCCTTGGAAGAAAAAGTGTCATCAAGTTTTCTTCGTGGAAGGAAAAATTACAAATGTCTTCAAAAAGCTGACTGGATCATCTGGAAGACATTTTTCAAAGAAGGTTTTGGAACAAGGTATAACTGTGCCAAGAGATTCTGTGTATTATTATAATAAACAGAAACACTCAGTTAATATATTTATCTAAACAGTGAATTTCTTCCCAGAAGGAAAATGGCACTTAATTAATTTGGCTGAACCAGACTCCTAACTGTGAATTCTCAGCTATGCTACTAATGGGGTCACCTAAACGACCAACTAAAAGTGCAGAGATTATTGCAGGGAAAAACTGTTAAAACTATGTATACCAAAGACTTTCTAATTAGTGGCAATTATTTGATAAATTTATTGTCCTATTTTAAATGCATTGTTAGAGATACCTACCTAGAGGGGACTGGTACAAAGGGAATCGAATTAAATGTAAGAAGCTAGTTAAGGTTCTATTTGTCTGAAAGGAACGTGCTAACTTCCTTATGTCTCTGGCCGCACATTCCCCACACACGCCAACAGGTGCAAAGTGGCTCTCCCTTAGAATCTTTTCTTCCTTATATAAAATGAGGATGATTGGGTTGGTAAAATATGCAAAAATAAAGAAAACCTGCTAGTCATTTCCAGGAGCTATTGGAATTATTTTGCTGAATGTAACTTCTTAGAAATCTTTAGAAAAATATTCCAACAGCGATAGTAAATGCCTTGCTGTGATGTTAGATCAGAGATAGCCAACGGTACTGGTCAAAGACATAGAATGTGTGAATAAATTCCCAAACACCAAAGTGCCATAAATACAAACGCAGGTAAATTCTATTGACTAGTTTATAGTGAATCTTCATTTTAGGACTTGCCTGCTAAAGGAAATTGGGGCAACTACACCTCTAAATTAAACCTGTGTTTGGATAGGTTTCTGAAAGTAAATAACTACAGTGTCAAAGTAACTTATCAGCACTATCAGATACTTTCTTCTTGACAGTATTTCATGACTGTGCCAGATAAACATATATTCTAGCATGTAGTAAAGAATTTATGACATTTAAGAAAATTCAAATCTGTATAGTATGTGAGACAGAGGGCCATTTGTACTGAAAATTAACTCTAGGGATACAGAACTATGCATCAATAAACAAATAAACAAAAACACTTTCCATACCTTGAAAATATCATCTAAGGCAATAAATAATATTCATATTCATTTCTCCATTATATTGCTAAGAGTTTCTGCTTTATATCCACCCTGTCCCCCTTCACTGAAGCAACTCAAAGACTTAAGGTGAGCATAGAAACAACCAAGAAAAAAGCAAGCCTTGGAAAACAAAAAAAATCCAAAATTGAAGGAAAAACTTTTAAGGGAGAATTTTGTTTGTTTGTTTTAGGCGACTACTATAGGTTAATCACAACTTCAATTACAGTTTATGCAGTGCTTAAGAAATTCTAACAATCTAAAAAGGAGATGTGACATATTGCTTACCTATGGCTGCTTTCTCTATATAATCAACTCACCATAGTTGAAACCTGGTCTGAATTTGCAGAGTATTTTCATTTCCCTCATACACTTAGCCTTGTTAGAGGTACAGGATAACCGCCATGATTTTTTGACCATAGTTTTTGCTATAGACAAGACAATCAAGTTTTAGTTATGAATAGTTATGATTTGATTTCAACATTATGGGATCACTATGGAATCCACAGGTCTATAAAATAGATATACATTGTGAAATATTATACATGAAATATTCACCACATCTGTATGTATGGCATAATTTATGCCCATCAACAACAAAAAAAATAGTAGGTAGCACTTTGGTTTAAATTTTACCTAATTCTTTTTTTTTTTTTTTGTGCTTTAAGTGAAAGTTTACAATTCAAGTTAGTTTCTCATGCAAAAATTTATACACACGTTGTTATGTGACCATAGTTTCTCTCCCTGGATTCCCCATGTCCATTCAACCAGCTTCATTGCTTTTCTGCATTCTCATCTCGCCTCTGGACAGGAGCTGCCGATTTAGTCTCATGTACCTACTTGAGATAAGAAGCACACTCTTAAGGAGTATCATTTTATGTCTTATAGTCCAGTCTAATCTTTGTCTGAAGAGTTGGCCTCAGGAATGGTTTTACTTTTGGGCTAACAGAGAGTCCAGGAGCCACGTTTTCTGGGTTCCCTCCGGTCTGAGTCAGACCATTAGGTCTGGTCGTTTTACTAGAATTCGAGTTCTGCACCCCACTTTTGTCCTGCTCCATCAGGGACTGTATGTTGTGTACCCTGTCAGGGCTGTCATTGGTAGTAGCCATGCATCGTCTAGTTCTTCTGGTCTCAGGCTGACAGAGTCTCTGGTTTATGTGGTCATTTTGTCTCTTAGGCTAATATTTTCCTTGTGTCTTTGGTGTTTTTCATTTTCCTTTGCACCAGGTGGGTTGAGACCAATCGATGCATCTTAGATGGCCATTTGCTAGCTTTCAAGACCCCAGATGTCACTCACCAAAGTGGAATTCAGAACATTTTCTTAATAAAATTTGTTATGCCAATTGACCTAGATGTCCCCAGAAAACACAGTCCCCAGACCCCCGCCCCATCTACTCTGTCTCTTGAAGTATTTGGTTGTATTCAGGAAACCTCTTAGCTTTTGGTTTAGTCCGGTGGTGATAACCTCTCCTATAGTGTGTATTGTCCTTCCCTTTACCTAAAATAATTCTTGTCTGCTATCTAGTGAATACCCCTCTCTCTCCCTCCCCACCCTCGTAACATCAAAGAATGTTTTCTTCTGTGTTGAAACCTTGTCTTTAGTTCTTATAATAGTGTTCTCATACAATATTTGTCCCTTTGCGACTGACTAATTTCACTCAGCTTAATGCCTCCCAGATTCATCCATGTTATGAGATGTTTTCCAGATTCATTGTGGTGCTTTACCTTTGACTAGTATTCCATTCTGTAAATATACCATAATTTGTTTATCCATTCATCTGTTGATGGGCCCTAGGTTGTTTCCATCTTTTTGCTATTGTGAAGAGTGTTGCAGTGAACATGGGTGTGCATATATCTATCTGTGTGTCAGCTCTTATTTCTCTAGGGTATATTCCAAGGAGTGGGATTGCTGGACTGTATGGTACTTCTATTTCTAGCTTTTTAAGGAGGCGCCAAATCGATTTCCAAAGTGGTTGTACCATTTTACATTCCCACCAACAGTGTATGAGTGTTCCAGTCTCTCCACAACCTCTCCAACATTTATTATTTGGTGTTTTTTGAATTAATGCTAGCCTTGTTGGGGTGAGATGGTATTTCATTGTACTTTTGATTTGGGTTTCTCTAATGGCTAATGATCACGAGCATTTCCTCATGTATCTGTTAGCTGCCCAAATGTCTTGTTTGATGAAGTGCCTGTTCATATCCTTTGCCCATTTTTAATTGGATTATTTGTCTTTTTGTTGTTGAGGTTTTGCAGTATCTTATAGATTTTAGAGGTTAGACCTTGATCAAATTTGTTGTAACCAAAAATGTTTTCCTAGTCTGTAAGTTGTCTTTTTACTCTTTTGGTGAAGTCTTTTAATGAGCATAAGTGTTTGATTTTTAGGAGCTTCCAGTTATCTAGTTTCTCTTCTGGTGTTTGTGCATTGTTAGTTATGGTTTGTATTCTGTTTATGCTATACATTAGGGCTCCTAGCATTGTCCCTATTTTTTCTTCCATGATCTTTATTGTTTTAGATTTTATATTTAGGTCTTCAATCCATTTTGAGTTAGTTTTTGTGCATGCTGTGAGGTATGGATCTTGTTTCATTTTTTTGCAGATGGATATCCAGTTATGCCAGCACCATTTGTTAAACGGACTGTATTTTCCTCATTTAAGAGATTTTGGGCCTTTGTCAAATATCAGCTGCTCATAGGTGGGTGAATTTACGTCTGGATTATCAATTCTGTTCCATTGGTCTATGTGTCTGTGGTTGTATCACTAACAGACTGTTTTGACTACCATGGTGGTATAATAGGTTCTAAAATCAGGTAGTGTGAGGCCTCCCACTTTGGTCTTCTTCTTGAGTAATGCTTTACTTATCCGGGCCACTTCCATTTACATATGAAGTTTGTGAATTTATTTCTCCATCTCATTAAAAAAAGTCATTGGAATTTGGATGGGGATTGTATTGTATCTATAGATTGCTTTGGGTAGAAATGACATTTTCACAGTGTTGAGTCTTCCTATCCATGAGCAAGTTATGTTTTTCCACTTATGTAGGTCTCTTTTGGTTTCTTGCGGTAGTGTCTTGTAGTTTCTTTGTATAG
>NW_004444243.1:529205-550712 GCF_000243295.1 Trichechus manatus latirostris
CTTGGGGGCTATTGTAAATGGTATTGATTTGGTGATTTCCTCTTCAAAGTCCTCTTTGTTGGTGTAAAGGAATCCAACTGATTTTTGTATGTTTATCTCGTATCCTGAGGCTTTGCTAAAGTCTTCTATTAGTTCCAGTAGTTTTCTTGTGGATTCTTTGGGGTTTTCTCTGTATAAGATCATATCATCTGCAAATAGAGGTACTTTTAATTATTCCTTACAATGTTGGATGCCCTTTATTTCTTTTTGTTGCCTAATAGCTCTGGCTAGGACCTCCAGCACAATGTTGAATAAGAGTGGTGATAAAGGGCATCCTTGTCTGATTCCCATTCTCAAGAGGAATGCTTTCAGACTGTCTCCATTTAGGATGATATTGGCTGATGGTTTTGTATAAATGCCCTTAATTATGTCAAGGAATTTCCCTTCTACGTTTTTATCATGAATAGGTGTTGGACTTTGTCAAATGCCTTTTCTGCATCAATTGATAAAATCATGTGGTTCTTGTCTTTTTTATGTGATGGATTACATTGATTGTTTTTCTAATGTTGAACCATTCCTGCATACCTGGTATAAATCCCATTTGGTCACGGTGAATTTTTTTTTTTTTGATATGTTGTTGAATTCTATTGGCTGGAATTTTGTTTAGAATTTTTGCATCTATGTTCATGAGGGTTATCAGTCTGTAATTTTCTTTTTTGTGGTGTCTTTACCTAGTTTTTGTATCAGGGTTATGCTGGCCTCATAGAATGAGTTTGGGAGTATTCCATTCTTTTCCATGCTCTGAAATACCTTCAGTAGTAGTGGTGTTAACTCTTCTCTGAAAGTTTGGTAGAATGCTCCAGTGAAACAGTCTGGGCCAGTTGGGAGTTTTTTAGTTACCTGTTCCATCTCTTCTTTTGTTATAGGTTCATTTAGTTGTTCTACCTCTATTTGTGTTAACTTAGGTAGGTAGTGAGTTTCTAGAAATTTATCCATTTCCTCTAGGTTTCCTCAAATTTTTTGGAGTACAATTTTTCATAGTATTCAGTTATGATTTTTTTAATTTCAGTTGGGTCTATTGTGATGTTGCTCATGTCATTTCTTATTTGAATTATTTGCTTCTTGTTTTTCTTTTGTCAGTTTGACCAGTGTTTATCAATTTTATTGATCTTTTCAAAGAACCAGCTTTTGGTCTTGTTAACTCTTTCAATTGTTTTTCTATTTCTATTTCATATAATTCTGTTCTAATTTTTATTATTTGCCTTCTTCGGATGCCGGATGGCTTCTTTAGCTGCTCTCTTACTATTTGTTTGACAGTAGGGTTAATGTTTTGATTTTGTTCCTTTCTTCTTTCTTGATGTGTGCATTTATTGCTATAAATTGACCTCTGAGCACTGCTTTTCCTGTATCCTAAAGGTTCTGGTAGGATGTTTTTTCATTCTCATTTGATTCTGTGAATTTCTTTATTCCATCCTTAACTTCTATAATCCAGTAGTTTATGAGCAAGGTATTGTTCAGTTCCATGTGCTTGATTTTTTTCCCATGCTTTCTCTATTATTGATTTCCATTTTCATGGCTTTGCAGTCAGAAAAGATCCTTCATGCTACTTCAATGCTTTGGATTCTGTAAGGCTTGCTTTGTGGCATAGTATGTGGTCTCTTCTGGAGAAAGTTCCATGTGCGTTTGAAAAGATAGTATACTTGGCTGCTAGTGGGTAGAGTGTTTTGTATATGTCTATGAGATCAAGTTGGTTGATTAGGCATTTAGATCTTCCATGTCTTTAGTGAGCTTCTTTCTGGAGGTTCTGTCCTTCACTGAAAGTGGTGTGTTGAAGTCTACTACTACTATTGTGGAGCTGTTTACTTCTTTTTTCAATGCTATTAGAGTTTGTTTTATGTCTTCTGGGGCCCTGTCGTTGGGTGTGTAAATATTTATCATGGTTAACTCCTCCTGGTGTATTGACCCTTTAGTCATTATAGAGTGTCCTTCCTTGTCTTTTATGATGGGTTTTACTTTAAAGTCTATTTTGTCAGAGATTAATATTGCCACTCCTGCTCTTTTCTGAGTGTTGTTTGCTTGATATATTTTTTTCTGTCCTTTGAGTTTTAGTTTGTTCGTGTCTTTCTGTCTAAGGTGTGTCTCTTGTGGGGAGCATATAGATGGATCCTGTTTTTTTGTCCATTCTGCCACTGTCTCTTTATTAGTGCATTAATCCATTTACATTCAGCATAATTATTGATAGATATGAGTTTAGTTCTGTCATTTTGATGTCTTTTTTCTGTGTTGTTGACAGTTTGTTCCACTTAATTTTCTGTGCTGAGTCGTTTTTCTGTATGTATTTTCTTTTCATCTTTTTCATTGTTCTTGATTTTCTATTTGCTGATTCTTTTCTTTTTTTTCTTTTGACTTGTGGGATTGTTAGTTTCCTTTGTCATTACCTTAATATTTACACCTATTTTTCTAAGTTTAAACCAGTCTTTTATTTCTTTATATCACCTAGAATTTCTTTCCATATGAAAAATCCATGACTACATTTGTTAGTCCCTCTTTTTTGTTTTAACGTTTTCATCTTTTACATATAGATATCTCTGTTTCCCTATTTTCAGTGTTTTAGCTTTGATTTCTTTTTGTGACTTCCCTATCTGAGTTGATGTCTGGTTGCTCTGTCCTGGGTTCTAGTCTTGGGTTGTTATCTGATGTTATTGATTTTCTAACTGGAAGACACCCTTAGTATTTTTTGTAATTTTTGTTTGGTTTTTGCAAATTCCCTAAACTTCTGTTCATCTGTAAATGCCCTAAATTCGCCATCATACTTGATAGACAGTTTTGCTGTATATATAATTATTGGCTGACAATTTTTTTTCCTTCAAAGCTTTATATATGTTATCCCATTATCTTCTTACCTGCATGGTTTCTGCTGAGTAGTCCTAGTTTATTCTTATTGGTTCTGCTTTGTAGATGACTTTTCATTTATCCCTAGCCACTCTTAAAATTCTCTCTTTAACTTTGGTTTTGGAAAGTTTGATTATAATATGTCTTGGTGACATTCTTTTGGGATCTACCTTATGTGGGGTTTGATGAGCTACTTGGATAGATATCTTCTCATCTTTCACGATATCAGGGAAGTTTTCTGCCAACAAATCTTCAGCAATTCTGTCTGTATTTTCTGTTATCTGCCTCAGTTCTGGTACTCCAATCACTAGTAGGTTACTCCTGTTGATGTTGTTCTTGTTGTTAGGTGCCCTTGAGTCAGTTCCGACTCACAGTGACCCTCTGCACAACAGAAGGAAACACTTCCCAGTCCTGCTCCATCCTCACAATTGTTGCTATGCCTGAGCCCATTGTTGCGGCCACTGTGTCAATCCATCTCATTAAGGGTCTTCCTCTTTTTTGCTTACCCTCTGCTTTATCAAGCATGAAGTACTTCTCCAGGAACTTTGGATTCTGTAGTAGTAGTGGTGTTAATAAGAGAGGTAATAAAGGGCATCCTTGTTGAATAAGATAGCATGTCCAAAATATGTGAGATGAAGTCTCGTCATCCTTGCTTCCAAGGAGCATTCTGGTTGTACTTCTTCCAAAACAGATTTGTTCACTCTTTTGGCAGTCCATGGTATATTCAGTATTCTTTGCCAACACCACAATTTAAAGACATTGATTCTTCGATCTTCCTTACTCATCATCGAGCTTCCTCGTGCATATGAGGTGATTGAAAACACCTTAGTCCTCAAGATAACGTTTGCTTTTCAAGACTTGATAGAGGTCTTTTGCAGCAGATTTGCCCAGAGTAATGAATCTTTTGAATTCTTGAATGCTGTCTTCATGTATGTTGATTGTGGATTCCAGTAAAATGAAATCCTTGACAATCTTAATCTTTTCTCCATTTATCATAATGTTGCTTATTGGTCCAGTTTGGAGGATTTTTATTTTCTTTATGTTGAGGTGTAATCCATACTGACGGCTGTGGTGTTTGACATTCATCAGTGAGTGCTTCCAGTCTTCTTCACTTTCAGCAAACAAGGTTGTGTCATCTGCACAATGTAGGTTGTTAATGAGTTCTCTTCCAATCCTGATACCTCATTCTTCTTATAGTCCAGCTTCTCAGGTTATTTGTTCAGCATACAGTTTGAATAGGCTTGGCGAAAGGATGCTACCTTGATGCACACCTTTCCTGACTTTAAACCATGCAGTATACCCTTGTTCTGTTCGAATGACTGCCCCTTGATTCATGTACAGATTCTGCATGAGTACAATTAAGTGTTCCAGAATTCCTATTCTCTGCAATTTTTACATAATAGTTATGATCCACACAGTCGAACGCCTTAGCATAGTCAATAAAACACAGGTAAACATCTTTCTGATATTGTCTGCTTTCAGCCAGGATCCATCTGATATCAACAATGATACCTCCGGTTCCATGTCCTCTTCCGAATCCGGCTTGACTTTCTGGCAGTTCTCTGTCAATATACTGCTGCAGCCACTTTTGAGTGATCTTCAGCAAAATTTTGCATGAAAGTGATATTAATGATATTGTTAAATAATTTCTGTATTGGGTTGGATCACCTTTCTTTGGAATAGGCATAAATATGGATCTCTTCCAGTCAGTTGGCCAAGTAGCTGTCTTCCAATTTTCTTGACATAGAAAAGTGAGCACTTCCAGTGCGGCATCCGTTTATTGAAACATCTCAGTTGGTATTGTGTCAGTTCCTGGAGGCTTGTTTTTCACCAATGCCTTCAGTTAAGCTTGGACTTCTTTCTTCAGTATCATCGGTTCCTGATCATATGTTACCTCCTGAAGTGGTTGAACGTCAACCAATTCTTTTTGGTGTAGTGACTCTTGGTATTTCTTCCATCTTCTTTTGATGCTTCCTGCATCATTTAATATTTTTCCTGTTGAATCCTTCAGTATTGCAACTCGAGGCTTAAATTTTTTCTTCAGTTCTTTCAGCTTGAGAAATACTGAGTGTGTTCTTCCCTTTTGGTTTTCTATCTCCAGGTCTTTGCATATGTCATCATAATACTTTACTCTGTCTTCTCGAGCTGCCCTTTGAAATCTATTCAGCTCTTTGCCTTCATCATTTATTTTTTTCTTTTTTCTTTAGCTTCTCAATGTTCAAGAGCAAATTTCAGAGTCTCTTCTGAATCCATTTAGGTCTTTTCTTTCTCTCCTGTCTTTTTAATGACCTCTTGCTTTCTTCATGTATAATGTCCTTGATGTCATT
The DNA here is from genome assembly GCF_000243295.1 of Trichechus manatus latirostris. Taxonomy (NCBI): domain Eukaryota; kingdom Metazoa; phylum Chordata; class Mammalia; order Sirenia; family Trichechidae; genus Trichechus; species Trichechus manatus. The sequence goes on from NW_004444243.1 coordinate 534,404, forward strand.
CCACAACTCATCTGGTGTTCTGTCATTAGTGTTCAATACGTCAAATCTATTTTTGAGATGGTCTCTAAATTCAGATGGTAAACACTCAAGGTAACATTTTGGCTCTCGTGGACTTGTTCTAATTTTCTTGTTTCAACTTGAACTTTCATATGAGCAATTAATGATCTGATCCACAGTCCGCAGCTGGCCTTGTTCTGACTGATGATATTGAGCTTTTCTATTGTTTCTTTCCACAGATGTAGTCGATTTGATTCCTGTGTACTCCATCTGGCAAGGTCCATGTGTACAGTCACCACTTATGTTGGTGAAAAAAGGTATTTGCAATGATGAAGTCATTGGTCTTGCAAAATTCAATCATGCGATCTCCAGCATCATTTCTGTCACCAAGGCCATATTTTCCAACTACTGATCCTTCTTCTTCATTTCCAACTTTTGCGTTCCAATCGTCAGTGATTATCAGTGCATCTGATTACATGTTCGATCAATTTCAGACTGCAGAATTTGGTAAAAGTCTTCAGTTTCTTTATCTTTGTCCTGACTGGTTGGTGCATAAATTTGAATAATAGTTGTATTAACTGTTCTTCCTTGTAGGCATATGGGTATTATCTTATCACTGACAGCATTGTACTTCAGGATAGATCTTGCAATATTCTTTTTGAGGATGAATGCAGTGCCATTCCTTTTCAAGTTATCATTTCTGGCATAGTAGACCAGATGACTGTCCGATTCAAAATGACCAGTACCAGTCCATTTCAGCCCACTAATGCCTAGGATATTGATTTTTATACTTTCCATTTCATTTTTGACGATTTCTAATCATCCTAGATTCATGCTTCGTACATTCCACTTTCTGATTATTAATGGTTGTTTGCAGTTGTTTCTTCTCATTTTGAGTCAAGTCACGTCAGCAAATGAAGGCCCTGAAAGCTTAATTATATCCGTGTCATTAAGGTCAACTTTACTTTGAGGAGGCAGCTCTTTCCCAGTCATATTTTTCGTGCCTTCCAACCTGAGGGGCTCATCTTCAGGCACTATATTAGACAATGCTCCACTGCTACTCATAATGCTTTCACTGGCTAATTCTTTTCAGAAGTAGACCGCCAAGTCCTTCTTCCTAGTCTGTCTTAGACTGGAAGCTCAGCTGAAACCTGTCCACCATGGGTGACCCTGCCAGTATTTGAAAACCTGTGGCATAGCTTCCAGCATCGCAGAGACACACAAGCCCCCACAGTATGACAAACTGACAAATGCAGGGGGGGATTCCTCAGATAAAATAATATTAAAAAAAATTGGGAAACCCTAAGAATTATGTGGGACTCTATCGAGAGAGAGACATTCCTCTTGATAGAGTCCCACATAATTCTTATGGTTTCTTCCTTTTTTAAAATTATTTTATCTGATTTTTCCTCAAGTAAGTTGATGTCAAGTGCTTTATCTTCAGTCTCACTAATTCTTACTTCCATTGCCTCAATTCTGCTTCTATGACTTTCTATTGAGTTGTATAATTCTGAAATTTTATTGTTAATCTTTTGGATTTCTGTTTACTGTCTCTATTGGATTCTTGCAGCCTGTTAAATTTGTCCTTATGCTCTTTTATAATCTTCTTGAGTTCCTCTATTGCTTTGTCTGTGTTTTCCTTGGCTTGTTCTGAGTTTTGACTGATCTCCTTCCTAATCTCTTGAAGAATTCTTTATATTAATCTTTCGTATTCTACCTCTGGTAATTCCAAGAAGTCCTCTTCCTCTGGAAGATTTCTTGATTCTTTGTTTTGGAAGCTTCCTGAAGCCATCATAGTCTGCCTCTTTATGTGATTTGATATTGACTGTTTTCTCCTAGCCATCAATAAGTTATTATATTTATTTATTTTATGTTTGCTTACTGTGTCTTATCTTCTTGTTTTGTTTTGATATGCCCAAATAGGCTGCTCGTGTGAGCTAGTTTCATTATTGGTACCTTTGAAGCTCTAATGTCCTGTCTCCAGGTGGTTAGATCTGTTACTAAGTACCTGAGCCCAGGCGTCCATTTAATTTTCTTGTATGAATTCAGCTCAGGTGTCCAGGTAGTCAGTCACCAAGTGTGTGGTGCAGGCTCTCACCTACAGTCCTAGATGAGCAGGAGTGATTGGTTTAGGCACCGATATCTTGCTGCAGTAGTGGGTCATGCGCTGAGCAAGACAGGGGGCTGATGACTGCCTCTGAATGTCTGGGAGGAAAGTGTGTCCTTGCTCCTTAGAGAGCATAGGTGGGTGGGTTTACAGCCAGACTATGAGCACCCAGTGCTGTTGGCTGTAAGGACTGAGAGGCACCACTTATTCTTGGACCCCTATCATGGGTGTCTACTTAACTTGGGTGGAGCCACCAGTCCTCAGACCCATTATGTGGATAGACAAGGACCCTGCTTAATGAGCAGAGTGGTGTCAAATGTCACGAACCTGCCACTCCACCATATAGCTGATACAGTTGAAGTTAGGCTTCAGGTATATACCCTGTTGTACTGTGCTAATGAGGGCCTATGCTGTTGAAATGGGCTCACACAGGTCTATGCAGGAGTAAAAGGCATTCAAAGTCCGTTGACCCCTTATGCCTGTGCCTAGGCAAAGGAGCTGTGCCTACCCTGAATTCTTGGCTTAGGGGAGCTGGCAGATTATTTTTTCCTATTTGTTAATTTGTTCCCTCTCCAAGGCTTGGGGAATGGCTCAGAGCGCATGACGAGTCCTTACTTGTGGCCCAGGGGATGTGGCAATCACTGAAGCTGGCGTGGGACCCAGTGCAGAGAGGGAAGCGGGTATGTAAATTAGAAAGAGCTTTTTCACAAAAGTGGTGTTTTTTGATCCGTGCAGTAGGTTAGATGCATGTACTTATCTTTTGCCCATTTAGTGCCACTTTTCACTGATTCTGGAGGCTTGAGTAGACTCTCCATCACTCAGTCTCTCCCAATGTGGAAAATGCATCCCAAACGCCAATGCTTGCCTCACCATGCACTCCAGCCTCTCTGGCCTGCAGGTTGCTGGTTTCCACCAAGTTAGGTCTGGCAACTCCTCGCTGCTTCTGAACCTTCTCTCCCTTCCCCTGCCACTCAGGCTAATTCCTCAACTTTACTGTTGATGTTCAGGGCTCCTAGATTGTCATATATAATTGATTCACTTGTTTTTTCTGGTCTTTGTTGTAAGATGGACGACAGGAAGCATTTGACTCCTCTGCCATCTTGGCCTAACCTAATTCTTTTTAAATGCATTTAGGTGTTATTCTTGTTGTTACCTGCAGTCTAGTCCACCCCAAACTCATGGTGACCCCATGCACAATGGAATAAAAATACTGTCCAGTCCTGTTCTATCCCCATGAGTGGTTTTAGACTGTATCATTATAATTCATAGGGTTTTCATTAGTTTATTTTCAGAAGTAGATAGCCAGGACTTTCCTCCTAGTCTGACTTAGCCTGAAGCTCTGCTGAAACCTGCACAGTATCATAGCAACCCACAAGCCTCCATAGACAGATGGGTGGTGGCCGCACACTAGGTGTACTGACTTGGAATCAAACCTAGGTCTCTGACATGGAGGGTGAGAATTCTACCACTAAACTACCAACGCCTCAGTTCATTCTTAGTAGAACAAAATGTTCCTGTTGTGAATGCCAACTTGATGGAGAATTCTTAGAAGTGAATTTGCTGTATCAAAAATCATGTACTTGTTAAGAATTAATTTATATTAACAAATGTCTCTTCAAAAACGTTTATCCCTTGTCTAAACACATGACTGATGATATTACATCCTACCCATGTCTAGGGAAGACTATCTCTAGAAAAGGATTTAAGTATAAACTTTCCATGCTACCCTCACCAGACCTAGTAAATTTATCTACTTACAACCAATCTCCTGGACAAAAATTTTAAATAAGTTCCTTATAACTAGGGTTCCAGTATCACAATTCAATACTTGATGATCTTCCTTTCCTCCACACTGCCAAATGTATCTACCTTATTTCCATGTATGTGCCAGTCTCCTCTACCACACAAAATCCTTTTGCCTGTATTTTATTCATCTTCATTTTTCCTCGAGCTCTTGGCACAATGTTTTGAAAATTCTAAATATTCAGCAAATGTGGGCTGAATAAACGTGAGCCCTGAAAAATATATCCTAATGTACATACATACACAAGTATATGTAGACATATACACTGATTTGATATTATGTATTTATATACATATTGATACATAATTTAATACAATACTCAAATGGTATCTCCTTTCTGAGTCACATGGTAAATATTTTATAAACAGATAATGAATTTCAAATTTTAGAAGCCTTATCAGAAATAACATCTTTGTTTTAGAGGATTCTTTCGAATTTGCAAAGACAAAGCCAATTTTAGATAAGGGGGGAAAAAGAAAATCACAGAGTGCTTCATTGAATGAAATAAATTAGATAAACAATGAAGTATTTGAAGCGTGATACATTTTCATGCTAAACACCCTGCATAGATTTTGCCTCTGTATAAAATTTGTCGGCTCTGCATACCTGGATAGAACCTGATAGTAATTACCCAACCTCATCTGGACATGCTCAGAGTACAGCTGTGATTTCTCTAGTATTACAGCTGATGGTTGACAGCTAATCCTAATGGAAAAGCAATACCACATTTGCTAATCCTAAAGGAGAAGCTAAACCACTTTCACTTTCAATCTGAAAATCCCACATAGATGAGTTTCTAAAAACCAGATGCCACTCTAAATTCTAGTCCAGTAAATACAAGTCTGTGTATGTTTATCTGTAACAGAAATACTTCTACTCACTTGCTGTGTTTAAGAATGGATTTGTAATCACTTTATTCCCATGTTATAAAAAAGCAACCATTTTCACAACTCTATTTTAAACAATGATCCCACAAAATTTATCACAAACTATTAAAGGAATGACAACTATTTCTTTATAATGAACAAATCATAATATTAAATTTTTCCTTATAATTTTAGAATAAATTGTGTTTAAAATGTAAATGAATAAATATGAGTTCATCTATTGTCTTCAAAAATTTAAAAGTGTAAAGAATCATGTAGCTAATTTACAGAATTATTAATAAAAAGTCATTGACAAGTGTGATTTGTGCAATATTTTATACATTAGAAAATATTTTCACATACATTACCTTAGAATAATCCACAAATGAGGAATATCTCCTTAAAGCAGTTGCTGTCAAGTTTATTTTGACTCTTGTTAATCCCATGTGTGTCAGAGTAAAACTGTTCTCCACAGGATTTTCAATGGTTGATTTTTCGAAAGTAGATACCAGGCCTTTCTTCTGAAGCACCTATGGGTGTCCTCGAACCTCCAACCTTCCAGTTAGCAGCTGAGCTCATTAACCATTTTGCACTACCCAGGAACTTTAGAGTACACATTTTGGCATAGTAGATGAAATCACCTGCATTAGAAAAGCGATTGATAATGGATGTGATAGAGCAGGATCATATTGGCTCACTAGAGCAATTGTTAAATTTTCAGGAATATTGCCATGCCAGTCAGTTGATGTCATGTTGATAGTTTGAAATCAACAACGTTGGGAGTATTTATACCTCAGAAATTGATAAAAGTATAATAATTTCCATTCCCCCATACTAAATAAGCCAATTGTTAGATATTTACCAGTACATGACTGAGTAGGACTAAATTCTGTCTATGATCCTTGAAGTTAACAAATTCCAGAATTGCTTTAGTTCACATTTCTTCAGTTATAAAATAAGGAGCCCTGGTGGGGCAGTGGTTAAATGCTACTAACCAAAGTTTGATAATTTGAAGCCACGAGCTGCTCCACAGGAGAAATATGTAGTAATCAGCTTCCATAAACATTACAGTCTTGGAAATCCTAGGGAAGGTCTTACTTTCTCCTATAGGGTTGCTATGAGTCAGAATCATAATCTATTTGTAAAAGAGTGACTAGTCCAAAACTCATTGGCACAGTGGTTAAGAGCTCAGGCTGCTAACCAAAAGGTCAGCAGTTCAAATCCACCAGCTGCTCCTTGGAAACCCTGTTGGCGGGGGGCTTCTACTCTGTCCTATAGTGTCATTAAGAGTCAGAATCGACTTGAAGACAACGGTGCAGTTTAAGATTTATTTTAGGACTAAGGTGCACCTGACCCAAGCCATGGTATTTTCAATCACATTATATGCATGTGAAAGCTGTACAATGAATAAAGAAGACAGAAGAAGAATTGATGTCTTTGAATTATGGTGTTGGGGAAAAATGTTGAAAATAACATGGACTACCAGAAGAACGAACAAATCTGTCTTGGAGAAGTACAGCCAGAATATTCCTTAGAAGCAAGGATGGCAAGACTTGGTCTCACGTACTTTGGACATGTAATCAGGAGGGATCAGTCCCTGGAGGAGGACATCATGTTTGGTAAAGTAGACGGTCAGTGAAAAAGAGGCAGACCCTCAAGGAGATGGATTGATGCAGTGGCTGCAACAATGGGCTGAAACATAGCAATGATTGTGAGGAAAGTGCAGGACAGGGCAGTATTTCGTTCTGTTGTACATAGGGTCGCTCTGAGTCAGAACCAACTCAATGGCACCTAACAACAACAAGATTTATATACATATTTATTTCAAAATAGTCATTTCTCCTACACTTTTATTCTTTATACTAATGCTTACTGTAGTAAGTTTTAAGAGTACTGGGAACGGGAATGAATACACAGTGGTAAAAAGGGATCCCTGATCTCATGAATCTTTCAGTCTAAAGGTCTTCATATTTTTCCCCTTTTTATTATGCAGAAACAAAATTAGAAAACGATTGACAGTGTAAAAATATTTTTAATAGCATACTTGAATGGGAATGTATAATCTTGGTTAAATACCATTACAGGGTCTGGATATTTTTGGGGGCCTCTTTTTCAAAACTCGTTCATAAAATAAGAAAATTTGAAAGAAGTTAAGCATAAGATCTCCTCTGATGGTGAAAATTTATTATTCTTTGTGTTAAATGGATATTTACAGTACCCTGCATATACTTTCAACATTCTTATACATTTTAAATGCCTTACTAAAGGTGTTTATATCTTGCTTACGCATATATTGAGCCACTATCAGTGGAGAAGATATTTGTTTAGGTGCATTATGCAAAGTTAGAAGTCTAGCAAAAACCTTCTTCCATTATAGATCATTTTTGGGAAAAAAAAAAGAAGTCTTTGTTATGACATTTTTCAAAGCCATAATCCCAAACTTAAGTGATCAATTTATTATTTTGTTGGGGGAAAACATATAATTAAATGTCCAAATCATAATATTTTATCAAACGATAAAGACAAATTCTGATCAAAAGTTCTCTATATTGACTAGAACTGTGGCTCTCATAATGTAAAACCTAGGCAACTGAGTCAAACATAGTGCCACTACAATCTTCCTACTTAAACTCATGCTTCGATGATAATAGCAAAAACAATGATCACAATATTAATGATGAAAAAAACAAAAATAATCATTTACTGAGTGATCGTAATATGTAGAGCACTTTGCCACATGCTTCACATGCATTATCTTATTTATTGTGATTATTACTATCATTCCACAAGTAAGGAAATGAGGGTTTGTGAGATTAAGTAACTTGTACAAGGTGACATAGTAAGTGTTGGATTTTAATTTAGAATGCCCAAAATGTTAAAGAATTATCAGCACCATCTTCCAATATACTATGTAGGTATTGCCAAATGTGTAGAGGAGGTGAAGTTGAATGGGTAGAATACTCTTTGGAAACTCAGGTACAAAGAAACTCGGGAAAATTTTGAATTAAGGAATATTTTTTAATCAGCAAAAGCTAAAGGTCTGCATTTTAAGAATGTGCAGTTTTTCTCTGTGCTTAAAACAAAGATAAAGCTCCATTTCTATTCAGCAATATTCTATTATATTCTGGATCCAAATATCTTGAAAGAGATTTTTGATTGTCATTAAGTTGAGAAATTTAACTTTCTATAGACCTTTTGCATGTTTTGCCAGTGCAATGTGTTCCCTGTCCTAGGCCTTTAGTTCAGAGAGAACTTTCCTGGCTCTCTGTAACTGTTCATCTGTCCACAGGGGAGGACTTTACAGGGACAAGAACTTGTGACAACTGGGGCCTTGCAGTCTGTTTTCTAGACCTTACTCTGGGTACTTGGAACTCTAGAATTCTCTGCCCAGGTAGTCTTGAAATAATTCTAGGACTTGTACAGTGCTCTCTCCTGCATCTGAACTTCTAAAGATAGGCTAATTATTGGTGGGTACATCCCTAAAACCAGGGGTTGGTTTGTGGCTATTTGCATAGAGGCATAGAGTTTGTACATAAAGGTTAGACCTTAGGTTTGACATGCCCAGTGTATGATATTGAGGTCACTCATAGTGGGCAATCTTGCTTGATGAAAGTGAAGAGGACTTGAAGCACTTACTGATGAAGATCAAAGACTACAGTCTTCAGTATGGGTTACACCTTAACATAAAGAAAACAAAAATCCTTGCAACTGGACCAATAAACAGCATCATGATAAACAGAGAAAATATTGAAGTTGTCAAGGATTTCATTTTACTTGGATTCACAATCAACACCCGTGGAAGCAGCAGTGAAGAAATCTAATGATGTATTGTACTGGGCAAATCTGCTGCACAAGATCTCTTTAAAATGTTGAAAAGCAAAGACATCACTTTGAAGAGTAAGGTGTGCGTGATCCAAGCCATGGTATTTTCAATTGCCTCATATGCATGCAAAAGGGGGACAATGAGTAAGAAAGATCGAAGAAGAATTGATGCCTTTGAATTATGGTGTTTATGAAGAATATTAAATATACAATGGACTACCAAAAGAACAAACAAATCTGTCTTGGAAGAAGTACACCCATGATGTTCCTTAGAAGCAAGCATAGCGAGATTTCTTCTTGCTTACTTTGGACATGCTAATCAGGAAGGACAAGTCCCTGGAGAAGGACATCATGCTTGGTAAGGTAGAGGGTCAGTGAAAAAGAGGAAGACCCTCAATGAGATGGACTGACACAATGGCTGCAACAATGGTCTCAAGCACAGCAATGATTGTGAGGATAGCATAGAACTGGGAAGTGTTTCGTTCTGCTGTGTATGGCGTTGCTATGAGACAGAACCAACATGAAGGCACCTAACAACAACAACAACAACATGGTGGGCAAAAAATAAAGTTGGTAGTAATGGGTTGGGAAGAGAAGATGGAAGTTGGGACATTTTATGGGTGAGGCCAGAGCTGCCTCTTCCTGCATAGCCAGATTCTGGCATAGAAATCCGAAGGGACTGATAATTCCAAATTCAAACATGGCCTTCCAGAGCATTATGAAAATATATGTCAAAGTAGGAAAATAGAACTTATTTTATTTAACAGGTACTCAGTTTGATTTATAAGTTTTTAATATTTAGACTTATATTTTATGAGCCTCCATTTTCACTTTTCTTCTGGGTTGCACGGATGTTAGGGAAATTCTTGCCATGGAAATGTAGTAAGAGTATCTTTCATTCTCTTCAAGCTTTTCTTAAATATGGACCTTATGGGAAGAAATGAAGCAGGCTTTATTGTGTTTAATCTGTCTGTTCTATAAATTGCTGAATTCCTTTCTGTCTCTTCTCACACAATTTATTTATGTCGGATCCCTTTCACGTGTGCCAGTCCATACCACTAGAATCAATTTGGCTGTACAAATGGTGGAAATATGGACATGGATATGCCCCAACTGCCTCATGAACTACAGCCTAGGGTTGTAAATACATTTAACTTCTCTTATCCATGATTACCATTTCCTGAATTTCTGAAATTATACAAATAGCAACTAAAAATTGAAAGAGTCAATATATTATTTGTGTGCTTCAGTTTGGGATATATAGAAAAATAAAACCAGCAAATCATCCAGAAAAGTCAAGTAAAAATAACCTTAATGGATTCTATACTTTCTTTTTTGAAGGTAGCTTTCCCCAAATGCATACAATCAATTCTGTCAAACTACATCTACAAGAATAAATTTTTAAATATATTATGTTTGCTGTCAGTAAACAAGATTGAATTTTCTAGGCACCTTCCTAGGACCACATTTCTTATTGGTACAACAAGAAGAGTGTTTTGTTTTGATCTGATTTTTAGTCTTAAAACACTTTCCCCATTTTATTTGTTAATGACTGTCTCATTTTAAACACTTTTTGTCTACTTTCAGGAGATATTTTTTAGCACAATTGAATTGTTCAGACCCAAATATTTTACTTCCAACAGGACCACCTTTCATATTTGTTTTCACAACTATAGTGTTTGAGGAGCTCTGGTGGCACAGTAGTTAAGAGCTACGGCTGTTAACCAAAACACCAGCAGTTCAAATTCACCAGTCACTCCTTGGAAATCCTATGGGACAGTTCTACTCTGTCCTATCGGGTCGCTATGAGTTGGAATCAACTCGATGGCAACGGGTTTGGACAGTGTTTGAAAAAATGTTGGTGTAGGTCAATGTTTTGAGAAAAAAAAAATCTACAAAGTAAAATTAACATGTGCCTGTTAAGTTTGAAATGTGTATTTCTACATTTTAAATACTGCTTATAGATTATGCCCTTTAAAGGAGGTTGTATATAGCGGATTGAGAATGTATATCACTATGTAACTTCAGATACTTTAATAGTTTAAAACATTGGGAAACCAATGACTGTATATTAAGATCCTGGGTTAGATCTAAGAATTACAGAGGTTTTGATGCTGAACAAGTGAAATAGAATTAATAAATTACAAAGCGTATGCTTATTAAAAACAAAAACAAACCCATTGCCGTCGAGTGGATTCCAACGTATAGCAACCCTATAGGACAGGGTAGAACTGCCCCATATAGTTTCCAAGGAGCACCTGGTGTATTTGAACTGCCAACCTTTTGGTTAGCAGCCTTAGCTCTTAACCACTACACCACCAGGGTTTCCATATGTTTATAAGGAATTAGGTAACAGACTGTGGATGTTGATGGCTCTGCTTTCTTTGTCCTCCTTATCAAGCTTGAATTGAGCTAGTCTTGCGGATCTATGATGAGACTGACCGATTGTATTGAACTAGAACAAATGCCCCTAGATGGCCCAAGAAGTAAGACGTGGTACCAGTACAGGAGCTATTTTGCCCTAGTTCAAGCAAGGAATATCACCGTGATTAGTAACTGTACACCAACCACCAAGCTGACTCTATTAATGAAAGTATAACTGTAGGTGAGCTGAGAGTTTCCTATTATATCACTAATGTGGGCTTGAGTCAGCCAGACCTGTCAAATTTCCCATATGACCATCTTGCTATCTTGACTACATCAATACCTATGTTTGAATGTATTGACAATTTCACATAAGACTGTAATATTTACATATAAAAAAATCTATATGCTGGTGATATTATTTTATTTTGATTTGTTTTGAAAAACATTTAGAATAACAACTTTTTGATGTTTTATGAGTATATTATTACTTTGAAATGTTTTAAATAATTAAAAGATTTTCTAATTGTTTTTCGAGTAACTTTTTTTTGAAGATCTCAGAGCAATCAAATTATACAAAGACTTCATAAACTATTTGTGAATTTTTATCATAGTGTCAGAAAAACAAAGTCCTTGTGAATTAAAACCCATTGCCATCGAGTAGATTCCTACTCATAATGCGCCTATAGGACAGAGTAGAACTGCTCCATAGGGTTTCCAAAGAGCCTCTGGTGGATTCGAACTACGACCTTTTGGTTAGCAGCCAAATGCTTAGCCACTGTACCACCAGGGCCATCTGGTGAATTAGGGTAACAAATATATTGGGAACAGTGAATTTAATTTAAAGGCATATGTACTCAAGTTTGTTAAAACTAGATATATTATTTTAGATGTTGAGACCTACAGAAAATTGCATCAATAGATTAAAAAAAAAATGTAAGGGTAAAGTCTCTGAAGTTCATAACACTTCTAAGTTGAAAAGTTATTATCATAAATAGTATGGGTTCTTTCTGAAACGTGCTATTAAAATTATAATTTTACAATTGTGAATCGACTTTAGGACAATCTCACATTTGGATGAATACCAAAGATTAATTAGAGAATATTATTACTTTACTAAATCTGTAGGTAAATGTACATTGCTTTTGCAAGAAGTTCTTAAATTTTTAAAAAATCCAAAACCTTAATTTTAAGAGTAGGAAAAAAAGTTTGCGAGGAACTATTTTCCACTCTGTCAGGCATATATGCCATTGAAAAGCATTTTAAGTCCACTTCAAGTTTTCAAAGTTCTTTTTAATTTCTTTAAAATTAATTTCCACATTATTCTTGTGATTAGGTTCTATCAAGTCGGTTCTGACTCAGCAACCCCATGTACAACAGAATGAAACACTGCCTGGTCCTGCACCATCCTCACAGTCCTTGTTATTTTTGAGCCCATTGTTGCAGCCACTGTGTCAATCCATCTCATTGAGAGTCTTCCTTTTTTTTTGATGACCCTCTAGTTTACCAAGCATGATGTCCTTCGCCAAGGACTGGTCCCAATTAAATAATTTTAATCTTTAAAAAATTATAGAAATGGTGACAACTTTAAACAAGGAGCTCTTGGATGTAAAATCAAATTTCGCTCTTACCCTCTAACCTAAAGAAGACTTAAAACAGGCAGCCTGCTCAGTGTGGTGTGTAATATCACCTACTGCTGCCAATCTCCAGAACAACATTTGCACTGTAGATCAAGTCACTGCTTAATTTTAGGTTTTGACAAGCTTGATTTTTTCCTTCAAGATCAAATGTATAAGTTTCAAATTTTACATTGCATACTTTTTTTAACCTTTTATTTATTTATCAATTCAGTTATTTAATTTAAGCTTAGCTTCCTCTTCCCCCAACCTTTTCTTATATTTGGTAATTGATGCCTCTGACCCTACTGTTCCTACTGCTGTGTTTTCAGAGAAGAAAAGAAGTTATTAACATATTCTAGTTTCTGTAGAAACAAGTATTTTCTACTGGCAAGACTTGATATTGTATTTACTTATAAGGTATGAGAAGCGGGGCCAAGATGGCAGAATAGTCAGACGGCTTCCTATATCTCTCTCACAACAAAGACCTGGAAAACCAAGTGATTTGATTGTATATGAAAATCTAGGAGCCCTAACAAGGCAAAGTTGAGGAATTGGACTGAATGGCAGGGGGAGAGGAAGACGGTTCAGAAGAGGTGAGGAGTGTCCTGGCGAAATTGCAGCTTTTCAGCCCGGAAGCCTCCGGCTACGCATAGAAGCTGGAAAACAGCTCCACGTGCATGCTCGGGAGGCAGTTTCTACATCAAGAAAGATCTGGCAGCAGAGATTCTGCTTTGACACTCTGAACCAGTGAAAAGTAGCTCCCAAGTGGCTAAAGATAAGTACATGCATGTGGCCTTTCGCGGGATTTAAAAAAAAAAAAAATCCCATTTGGGGAAAACCTCTCTCCCTTTTACCTCCTCCCTCCCCGCTCTACACCGGTCCTGCCTTCTGAAGTCTCTGAGTCCTCTGGGCCAGAAGTAAATCCCAAAAGACACCCTGACCCATTCTCCTGGCCCTGAAGAGGGAACAAATAAGCTACTGGCTCCCCTAAGCCAGAAACTCAGGGTCAGCACAGCTCCTTTGCTAGGCACAGGCATAAAGGGGTTTGCAGACTTTGAGTGCCTTCCACCCCTGTATAGACTTGTGTGGACCCATCTCAACAGAGTAAGCCCTCACTACCACTGTACAACAGGGTATACACCTGAAGTCTAACTTCACTGCTTCAACTGTTTCAGCTGTGAAGTGGCAGATTTGTGACCCATGACACAGCCCTGCCCTATAAGCAGGCACCTTTACAGGTCCGCACCAGGGGCTTGAGGACTGGTGGCTCCACCACGTATGTCACCTAGTCACCTGCTACAGGGGTCCAAGAATAAGTGGTGCCCCAGAGTCTTTACAGCCAACAGAGTAGGGGGTTCATAGACAGGCCACAAAACTCATCTATCTACTTCCTCTAGGGAATAGAGACACGCTTTCCTTTCAGACACTCAGGGGAGGCCGTCAGCACCCTGCCTTGCTCAGCACATGACTCCCTACAGCAGCCAGATACCTGTGCCTACTACACCAATCACCCATGCCTCTCCAAGACTGTAGGTGAGAGCCTGCTCCACACACTTGGTGACTGACTGCATGGGCAACTGAGCTGAATCCATACAAGAAAATTTAACAGACTCCTGTGTGCACATACTTAGTTACAGAGCTAACTACCTGGTGACAGGACATTAGAGCTTCAAAGGCACCAATAATCAAACTAGCACACACGAGCAGCCTATTTGGGCATATCAAAACAAAACAAAACAAGAAGCTAGGATACACTAAACAAATATAAAATAAATTTATAATAAATTATTAATGGGTTGGAGACAACAGTCAATATCAAGTCACATAAAGAGGCAGTCCGTGATGGCTTCAGCAAGCTCCCAAAATAATCACAAATTCTCTGGAGGAAGAGAATTTCTTGGAATTAGCAGACACAGAATATAAAAGATTAATATACAGAACTCTTCTAGAAATTAGAAAGGAAATTCGTTAACATGCAGAGATCCAAAGAACATACAGACAAAGAAGTAGGGAAACTTAAAAAACTTATTCAAGAACATAATGACAAATTTAATAGGATGCAAGAATCCATAGACAGCAATCAGAAATCCAGAAGATTAACCATAAAATTTCAGAATTAGACAACTCAATACAAAGTCATAGGAGCAGAATTGAGTCAGTAGAAGTTAGAATTAGTGACATTGAAGGTAAAGCAATTGACACCAACTTATTTGAGGAGAAATCAGATAAAAGAATTAAAAAGAATGAAGAAACTCTAAGAGTTATGTGGGACTCTATCAAGAGAAATAACGTATGAGTGATTGGAGTACCAGAACAGGGGGGATAACAGAAAATACAGAGAAAATTGATGAAGATTTGTTGACAAAAACTTCCCTGATATCATGAAAGATGAGAAGATATCTATCCAAGATGCTCATCGAACCCCACATAAGGTAGATACCAAAAGAAAGTCACCAAGACATATCATAATCAAACTTACCAAAACCAAAGATAAAGAGAGAATTTTAAGAGTGGCTGGGGAGAAAAGAAAAGTCATTTACAAAGGAAAGGCAATTAGAATAAGCTCGGACTACTCAGCAGAAACCATGCAGGCAAGAAGGCAATGGGATGACATATATAAAGCCTTGAAGGAAAACAATTGCCAGCCAAGAATTATATATCTAGCAAAACTGTCTCTCAGATATGATGGTGAAAATACGGCATTTCCAGATAAACAGAAGTTTAGGGAATTTGCAAAAACCAACCCAAGATTACAACAAATACTAAAAGGAGTCCTCTGGTTAGATAATCAATAACATCAGACAACAACCCAAGACTAGAACACAGAACAGAGCAACCAGATATTGACTCAAATGGGGAAGTCAAAAGTACATCAAAGCTAAAACATTGATAATAGGGAAACAGAGATGTCAATATGTAGAAAAGGACAACAGCAAAACAAAAAAGAGGGACTTAAAAATGCAGACATAGGTTTTTCATATGGAGGGGAAGTCAAGGCAATATAAAGAAATTAAAGATTGGTATAAAGTTACAAAAATAAAGATAAGTATTAAGGTAACCACAAAGGAATCTAACAATTCTACAAATCAAAATAAACAAGTAGAAAAATATAAAGACTTAGCAAATACAAAATCAACAACAATGAAAAAGATGAAAAAATACATAAAGAAAAACAACTCAGCACAGAAAATTAAGGGCAACAAAGAAACTGTGAACACACAAAGAGAGATATCAGGATGACAGCACTAAACTCATACCTATCAATAATTATGCTGAATGTAAACAGACTTAATGCACCAATAAAGAGACAGAGAGTGGCAGATTGGATAAAAAAGCATGATCCATCTATATGCTGCCTACAAGAGAAGCACCTTAGACTTAAAGACACAAACAGGCTAAAACTCAAAGGATGGAAAAAAAATATATCAAGCAAAGAACCCTCAAAAAAGAGCAAGAGAGCCAATATTAATCTCTGACAAAATAGACTTTAATGTAAAATTCACCACAAAGGATAAGGAAGGGCACTATATAATGATTAAAGGGTCACTACACCAGGAGGATATAACTATAATAAATATTTACACACCCAACAACTGGGCTCCAAAATACATGAAACAAACCCTAACAGCACTGAAAAGAGAGATAGACAGCTCCACAACAGTAGTAGGAGACTTCAGCATGCCACTTTCAGTGAAGGACAGAACATCTAGAAAGAAGCTCAACAAAGACA
>NW_004444243.1:551323-592241 GCF_000243295.1 Trichechus manatus latirostris
ATGAGATGGGTGATATCACAACAGACCCAACTGAAATTAAAAGAATCATAACAGATTACTATGAAAAATTGTACTCTAACAAATTTGAAAACCTCCAGGAAATGGACAAATTTCTAGAAACTCACTACCTACCTAAATTAACAGAAACAGAGGAAGAACAACTAAATAAACCCATAACAAAAAAAGAGATTGAAAAGTTTATTAAAAAAATCGCAACAAAAGTAAGCCCTGGCCCAGATGGCTTCACAGGAGAATTTTATCAAACCTTCAGAGAAGAGATAACACCACTTCTACTAAAGGTATTTCAGAGCATAGAAAAGGATGGAATACTCCCAAACTCATTCTATGAAGCCAGCATAACCCTCATACCAAAACCATGTAAAGACACCACAAAAAAAGAAAATTACAGACCAATATCCCTCATGAACATTGATGCAAAAATCCTCAACAAAATACTAGCCAATAGAATTCAGCAGCATATCAATAAAATAATTCACCATGATGAAGTGGGATTTATAGCAGGTATGCAGGGATGGTTCAACATTAGAAAAACAATCAATGTAATCTATCACATAAATAAAACAAAAGACAAGAACCTTATGAATTTATCAATAGATGCAGAAAAGGCATTCAACAAATTCCAACACCGATTCATGATAAAAACTCTCAACAAAATAGGACTAGAAGGGAAATTCCTCAGTATAATTAAGGGCATTTATACAAAGCCAACAGCCAGCATCATCCTAAATGAAGAGACTTTGAAAGCATTCCCCTGGAGAACGGGAACCAGACAAGGATGCCCTCTATCACCACTCTTATTCAACATTGTGT
Source organism: Trichechus manatus latirostris (assembly GCF_000243295.1). Lineage (NCBI taxonomy): Eukaryota > Metazoa > Chordata > Mammalia > Sirenia > Trichechidae > Trichechus > Trichechus manatus. Next base: position 552,155 of record NW_004444243.1, read on the forward strand.
TGGAGGTCCTAGCGAGAGCAATTAGGCAACAGAAAGAAATAAAGTGCATCCAAATCGGTAGGGAAGAAGTCAAAGTATCTCTATTTGCAGATGATATGATCTTATACACAGAAAACCCTAAAGAATCCACAACAAAACTACTGGAACTAATAGAAGATTTCAGCAAATTTTCAGGATACAAGATAAACATGCAAAAATCAGTTGGATTCCTTTACACCAACAAAGAGAACCTCGAATAGAAAATTACCCAATCAATACCATTTACAATAGCCCCCAAGAAGATCAAATACTTAGGAATAAATCTAACAAGAAATGGAAAAGATCTATACACAGAAAACTACAAGACCCTGCTGCAAGAAACTAAAAGAGATCTGCATAAGTGGAAAAACATACCATGCTCATGGATAGGTAGACTTAACATAGTGAAAATGTCAATTTTACCCAAAGCGATCTACAGATACAATGCAATCCAGATCCAAATTCCACCGTCATTTTTCAATGAGATGGAGAAACAAATCACCAACTTCATTTGGAAAGGGAAGAGGGCCCAAGTAAATAAAGCATTACTCAAGAAGAAGAACAAAGTGGGAGACCTTACACTACCTGATTTTAGAACGTATTAAACTGTCACAGTAGTCAAAACAGCCTGGTACTTGTACAACAACAAATGCATAGACCAATGGAACAGAGTTGAGAATCCATATATAAGCTCATCCACCTATGAGCAGTTGATTTTTGACAAAGGCCCCAAATCCAATAATTGGGGAAAAGACAGTCTCTTTAACAAATGGTGCTGGCATAACTGGATATCCATCTGCAAAAAACTGAAACAAGACCCATACCTCACACCATGCACAAAAACTAACTCAAAATGGATGGAAGACTTAAACATAAAATCAAAAATGATAAAGATCATGGAAGAAAAAATAGGGACAATGCTAGGAGCCCTAATACATGGCATAAACACAATAAGAACCATAAGTGACAATGCACAAGCACCAGAAGAGAGACTAGATAAATGGGAGCCCCTAAAAATCAAACACTTATGCTCATCAAAAGACTTCACCAAAAAAGTAAAAAGACAACCTACAAACTGGGAAAAACTTTTTGGCTATGACAAATCTGATCAGCATCTAATATCTAAAATCTACAAGATACTGCAAAACCTCAACAACAAAAAGACAAATAACCCAATTAAAAAATGGGAGGATATGAACAGACATTTCACCAAAGAAGATATTCAGATATCTTCAGATACTTGAAGAAATGCTCATGATCATTAGCCATTAGAGAAATGCAGATCAAAACTACAATGAATATCATCTCACCCCAACAAGGCTAGCATTAATCCAAAAAACAGAAAACAATAAGTGCTGGAGAGGTTGTGGAGAGACTGGAACACTTATACACTGTTGGTGGGAATGTAAAATGGTCCAACCACTTTGGAAATCGATTTGGCACTTCCTTAAAAATCTAGAAATAGAAGTACCATACTATCCAGCTATCCCACTCCTTGGATATTCCTAGAGAAATATATCCTAGAGAAATAAGAGCCATCACATGAATAGATATATGCACACCCATGTTCATTGCAGCACTGTTCAGAATAGCAAAAAGATGGAAACAACCTAGGTGCCCATCAACAGTCGAACGGATAAACTAATTGTGGTATATCCACGCAATGGAATACTACGCAGTGATAAAGAACAAGGATGAAGCTGTGAAACATCATTTAACATGAAGGAAGCTGGAACTTATTATGCTGAGTGAATTTAGTCAGTCACAGAAGGACAAATACTGTATAAGACCACTAGTATAAGAACCCAAGAAAAGATTTAAACACTGAAGAAAACATTCTTTGATGGTTATGAGGGCAGGGGGGGAGCGTGAGGGCTATTTACTAACGAGATAGTAGATAAGAATCATCTTAGGCGAAGGGAAGGACAGCACACAGTACAGGCGAAGTCAGCACAACTGGAGTAAAGCAAAGCTAAGAAGTTTCCTGAATAAAATCAAATACTTTGAGAGACAGAGTAGCAGGGGTAGGAGTCTGGGGACCATGCTTTCAGGGGACATCTAGGTCAATTGACATAACAAAGCTTATTAAGAAAATGTTCTGCATCCTACTTTGCTGAGTGGTGTCTGGGGTCTTAATAGTTTGCAAGCGGCCATCTAAGATGCATCGATTGGTCCCAACCACCTGGAGTAAAGGAGAATGAAGAACACCAAAGACACAAGGAAAGTAGTTGCCCAAGAGACAGAAAGGGCCACATAAACCAGAGACATCATCACCCTGACACCAGAAGAACTAGATGGTGCCCGGCTACCACTAATGACTGCCCTGACAGGGAATAAAACAAAGAGTCCCTGATGGACCAGGAGAAAGATGGGGTGCAGAACTCAAATTCTAGTAAGAAGACCAGAGTTAATGGTCTGACTGAGACTGGAGGTACCCTGCAAAGCATGGCCCCTGGATTGTCTATCAGCCCAGAACTAGAACAGTTTCTGAGGCCAACTCTTCAGACAGGGATTGGACTGGACTGTGGGACATAAAGTGATACTTGTGAGGACTGTTCCTCTTAGCTCAAGTAGATACAATAGACCAAAGGGGCAGCTTCTATCCAGAGATGAGATGGGAAGGCAGAGAGGGTTAGGAGCTGATTGACTGGATATGGGGAATCAGGGATGGAAAGTAGGAGCGTGCTGTCGCAGAATGGAGTGAGCAATTAGGGTCACATAACAATGTATGTATAAAATTTTGTATGGGAGACTAACTTGAAATGTAAACTTCGTTTAGACTGCAACAATAAAAAAAGATCAAATGTATATTCTTTCAAATTTTACATTGCATTCTTTATTTTAACCTTTTATTTATTATCAATTCAGTTATTTAATTTAAGCCTAGCTTTCTCTTCCCCCCACCTTTTCTTATATTTGGTAATTGATGCCTCTGACCCTACTGTTCCTACTGCTGTGTTTTCAGAGAAGAAAAGAAGTCATTAACATAGTTTCCATAGAAACAAGTATTTTCTACTGGCAAGAGTTGATCTTGTATTTACTTATAAGGTAATCTTTTTCTATGTCGTTATAAGATTAGCTTAGGATACTGATCTCTCTTTCAGAAGGAACTTTTTAAGTATTTTCAGTATTTAGATCTTAAAATGATATAAAATAATTCAAAAAGTCTTCAAAAGAATTAGCTGCTACTATTATCACAGATCAATTTTATCAATAGCTAGTGTATTAATCTATATTCAAAATTTGTGGTGATTTGGATCTAATTTTCCCCAAATTATTTATAAAGCTACAATGTGTTGAAAGCATTATTTAATTTGGTTAAAATTGGATATATCTTAATATATAGAAAATGATATAATGTATAATAATAATTGTAATAATTAAGAAAAAATGACCTGTGGGATAAGCATGGCAATTAAACTGAAGCTAAGGATGCAGAACTTACCTAAGATAGATGGTCAATATTTTGGAAAATTCATTCGGTATATAATATAGCTACCATATCATTTTCATCAAGGAAATGACCTGAATGACATTTGAATATTTAACTATAATATGATAGTCTTGTTTATACAAAGTTACATTTTCATCTCTAGTAATATTGGATTTAATAAGTGAATTAACTGTGCAGGTTACTATACATATTGCACAAGGGCATGCTAATGCAATTAAAATTAATTTAGACAAAAAGTCTCATGAAAGATTTATAGCATGTTAACAACAAAGATGATTTTTGTATTTACTGTGCTTAATATTGATTCTTCAATGATATGTCTCCTATCAATTTGTGTGTGTGTCTGTGTGTAACTTAACTGTTTCTTGGTATAAAATATTAATTGAAATCTCAGATGACTCTGCGTTTAACAAAAGAGTTCATACATCAACATTTATTGAGTTCATAGTTCAAGTTCTAGGTTCAGGTCCGGTTCAACTTTCACCGGTAAAGACAACGCCAGAGTGAGGAACAAAGAGACGATTTATTCTGAGATTGTGCACCAGCCGAGGCAGAGAGGAATGCAGTCCTCAGATTTTGCCTGCCTTGGGTTACACAGGTCAGATCTTTTATACTCTGAGGAAGGAGGAGATTCTTAACAAATCATACAATTATAGGTTTTTACATCTTCTAACATACCACGCAAGCACAGTACAGTCCTAATATCATTATAATGTTAGCATGTCTCATTATCCTGTTAAGTCTCCATCTAGGGGAGTGATTTTTACTATGTTAATGAACCTTTCTCTGACCTTTGAGCTCAAGGTTTTGGTGCAGGGGTTAATATCTGACAGTTGGCCTCTTGTGCTTATTGTTCTGAAAATTTAACTGGGAGTTCTAACTTTGTTCTTAGCAAATTTTGTGTAAACTAGGCTCTTTGAGGACACACTGATACTATCAATGCATACCCGTTGCCTTGGAGTTGATTCTGACTCATAGCGCCCCTATAGGACAGAGTAGAACTGCCCCATAGAATTCAATGAGGCTAATCCAAGGAGTGGCTGGTGGATTGAACTGCCGACCTTTTGGTTAGCAGCCAAACACTTAATCACTGTGCAACCGGGGCTCGGATGGTATCAGTAGTGGCTAACTTTTACATCATTTTTTAAAACTTAAAGAAAAAGTTGAGCTTTTTTGAAAGATTAATTTGTAACTATGCCATTTCTCTTTCCATTGAGTTGATGACTAGCATCATTCTTTTTAATAAGGAAGGTAAACTATAAATTTATATATCTATATATCTCATCAAAAGTTGCAGAACTATTGTCTTGACAAAATATTTATATTTTAAATAAGTAGGTACATTTTTTCCACTGAAGACTGTAACCAGATAGAATTGAAAGCAATAGTGTTTAGCTAACTGTTGAGAAAGTAGATAACAGCCATATTGTTTTTGACACTCTCTAGATCAATAGTTATAAGCCCGTAGGCATATGAGATATTTTAAAATAACTATTACTTTTATTTACAACCTTATTATCAAATCAATTTTGGAGAAAATACAGTCAGAATGCTCCTTAAAAGGGAGAATTGAGAGATACTGTCTTACTTGCTTTGGACACATCATCAGGAAAGATCAATTGCCAGAAAGGAGATCATGCTCGGTAAAGCAGAGGGTCAGCAAAAAAGAGAGAAACCTTCAATGGGATAGATTGACACAACAGCTGTAACAATGGCAACAATGGGCTCAAACATACCAATAATTATGAGGGTGATGTAGTACTGGGCAATGTTTCATTTTGTGATACATAGGTTGCCATGAGTCAGAGCCGACTCAACAGCTAAGATGTCACTGTGCTTATTGCCATAAAAAGGAAAACAGAAGAGATGTTTTCCTTACACGCAATACTAACTTATTTTTAATAAAAGGGAAAAGTTGTTTTCAAGTTTTAATGTGCATAAAGATGGACTAGGGTATTTGCTCAAATAAAATTCTAGCAGCCCACCAGCAAAGATCTGGCTTATTAGGTGTTGGGTGAAACCCAACAATCTGCATTTTATCAAGCACCTCAGATAGTTCTGATGAAGATGGTCTCTTGAGCACTGTGAAAAAAAAGAGATTCAAAGGACATGCTTTTTAGAGTCAAAAAGGAAGTGAAAAACTTTTGCATTCTTAATATTGCTTTCTAGTTACAGGTTTTTAGTAAAAAATCAGAGATTTCCCCTTGCTTTGCAGATCATCAATGCACATAAGATCCTGCCCCCCCCCAACCCCGTTTTATCTACTTTTTCTCTTTGTTTTTTTTTGTTTTTTGCTTTGTTTTATTTTCAGTCAGAGGATTAATTACTTACACTGGGCAATTCTTACCAGTACCTGAAAGTTTCCCATTCCTGTCTCCCTCAATTCAGGAGTCGGTGGCAAATCAAACAATAGGTTTGATTGAGAGGGCAGTATCTTAAAATTTATTTTTGAAGATGAGCTGACTGTATCTGACCAGAAAAGGCTCTGAGTGACAGTCTAGCTCCTGCTGTTTAGGACACAGAAACATTGACTTCTCCATCTCTCTGAGTCTCCTGGCTTACAGAAATTTAGATTACAGGTCACAGGCAGAAACCACCTCACTTCCACCTCTGCTTGCAAAGTGACAGATTCTTGCCTGAATTTATCTTTTTCTTACAGAATTTTGCTAAAGGTAGCAAGGGACAGTCAGAAATCTGTGTTTTTCCAACCTCTTTCCCTCTAGCTATAAGTTGAAAGGCATTTGGTGTGCCTTCCAATTATCATCTATTATGTTGTTAGTTGCTGTTGAGTTGATTCCAACTCATAGCAACCCCATGTGTGCAGAATAGAACTGCCCTATAGGGTTTTCAAGGCTGTGACCTTTCAGAAGCATATCACCAAGTCTGTCTTCCCAGCTGCCTCTGGGTGTGTTCGAACCATCAACCTGTTGGCTAGTATTTGAGGGCATAACCATTTGTACCACCCAAAGACTCTTTTACCAATTATAGTTCACCAGATATTTTTCCATAAGACAAGTGTCACAAGCTTACCAGTCTATGGTATATCCTTTCTTTTGCCAACTATCAAAATGCTAAGACAATACCACAAATTTTAAGATTTTATTTTTTTAAAACCCTACTTCCATGTATTAATGTCTGTATTACTTAGCATTTAGATTACACTACTGAAAAAAGAAACCCCAAATTCAGTGGCTTGAATGAGATGGGAGTTTACCTCACACCAAACAGTACAGAGGTGAATTGTGTAGGACTGATGGAGGATCTGCTCCATGAAAACTTTAGGAATCCAGGTTTCCTTCATCTTGCTCTATCACCTCCAATTATTATTTTCTCACTCATAATATTGATGTTGCCTCGCATGCATATTCAAATTCCAGTCCATGAGATATTGCCTATTCTTTTTTGCAAGCTTGGTCCTTCACTTATTCATTTAGGTCTCCAGGAAATCCCGTATTTTTATTAAGTTTGTCACAGTTTGGTATTGTGATGACTTATAATGAAAGAAATCAAATTAATCCAAGAATTTTTTTTTTCTTTTTTACTTTCAAATAGGATAAAAAACATAGATGAGGAAGTTCTAGAGCAATGTAGCAGGAAAACCCAAGGCTGTTGAAAATTTGTCAAAACTGCAACCAAAGTTTGATTTATTTCAGTCCTAGATTGAATTAAAGAAATGAGTCTTCATTCTGTCTGCTTGGCAGAGGAAAGGGGGAAATTACACTTTGGGGGAAGATACCATTTTATGGATATGTTCCTTTTTCTTTTTTTTTCAGTAGAGGTGACTTGCACTGCTTAGAGACAGAACATGACCATATGAAAATAAAACAAACTCAAATTTAACCCTGATAATGTTAGCAGGAAAGGTAATTAATAAATAGTTAATATATTTAAGAATCTAGAGAAATAAATAGGGAATACAGATGAAAAATGAGAATATCATTAGAGAATTTAAATGTTAAAAAAATAAACAAATGACAATTATGTAACTGAACAATACAACAACAAAAGTTAAGAAATTAATAGAAAGGTTTTACATTGAACTATATACATGAGAAAACTGTATACAGGATTGTGTAAAGACATGCCAATAAAAGTGCTGAATCAGAAAATATGGGAAAAGAAAGAATAAAAATAATAATATTAAACTACTTAAAGTAGTTTAAGAGACATGTGGGACATAGTGAAAAAAATATAATATACTTCTGTCTCATAGTGATGAGACTCCTAGAAGGAAGGGAAAGGGAAAAGTGGGAAAGAAGCAATATTTGGAGAGATAAATGTCTGAAAATTGTCCAAAACTGTTGAAATACATGAACCCACAGATTCAAGAAGACATATAAACCATGTACAGCATGAAAAAAGTAAAAGAAAATCACATGTAAACACATCATAATAAAACTTCCAAAAACAAAGAAAAAGAGAAAACGTTAGCAGCCAGGGTTGCGGGTGGGGAAACATTAACTTCAAGGGAGAAAATAAACAAGCAAAAAAACAAACACTGACAAATGAGTTATCATAAGAAATATAGAGAGTTAGAAAGCAGGGAAATTACATTGTAAAAGCTTGGGAAAAAAAAAACTGCTCCATTTGAATCTTCTCTCAGTGAAAATAATCTTCAAAAGTGAAGATGAGCTCTTGTTTCAGGATTATATAGAGAAAGTAGCAAGAAACCATCACTCCCACCATAATCACAAAGGACAACCCAGAAAGGGTACAGCATCATAGTATTTTTTAATATGTCAGAAAGCTGAGGAAAGGGATAAAACAAAATCCACATAAACTGAAATGCAGTTGTGTAAATCCTTCCAGGAGTGAGAAAATTATTTTTCAACAGTTAGCCCTTTCATGGGTGAATTATTTTTATTTTTATTGTACTTTAGATGAAGGTTTACAGAACAAATAGTTTCTTGTTAAACAGTCAGTAACATTGTTTTATGACATTGGTTAGCAACCCCACGACATGTCAACACTCTCCCTTCTTGAACTTGGAAGACCTGTATTTTTTTTGGTGGAAATATGCATAGCCAAAGATACATCATTTCAAAAACTTCTACATGTACAATTCAGCGCCATAGATTACATTCTTCCAGTTGTGCTGCTATTCTCATTATCCTTTTCCAAATTATTCCATCACCATTATCTTCAACTCACTGCCCCCTAGGCTTCCCATCAAACCTTTTGAGTTGCTGTTGTCAATTTGATCTCACATAGATAATTCTTTTTAGTTTTGTACTTTGCTTGAAAGTTTACAGAACAAATAGTTTCTCATTAAACAGTTAGTACACATATTGCCCTATGACAATGGTTAACAACCCCACGACATGTCAACACTGTCCGTTCTCAACCTTGGGTTCCCTATCACCAGCTTTCCTGTGCCCTCCTGCCTTCTAGTCCTTGTCCCTGGACTGCTGTGCCTCATTAGTCCTGTTTTGTTTTATGGGGCTGTTCAATCCCTGGCTGAAGAGTGAACCTCAGGACTGACTTCACCACTGAGCTAAAAGGGTGTCTGGGGGCCATACTCTCAGGGTTTCTCCAGTCTCTGTTCAGGCCAGTAAATCTGGTCTCTTTGGTGTGTCTGTTAGAATTTTGTTCTGCATCCTTCTCCAGCTCTGTCCAGGACCCTCTGTTGTGATCCCGGTCAGAGCAGTCAGTGGTGGTAGCTGGCCACCATCTAGCTGTACTGGACTTAGTCTGTTGGAGGCCCTGGTAGCTGTGGTTCATTAGTCCTTCGGACTAATCTTTTCCTTGTACATTGTTTTCTTCATTCTCCCTTGCTCCCGACAGGGTGAGACCAGTGGAGTATCTTAGATGGCTGCTCACAGGCTTTTAAGACCCAGACGCTACTCATCAAGGTAGAATGTAGAACATTGTCTTTTTAAACTGTGTTATGCCAATTGAGCTAGATGTTCCCTGAGACCATGGTCCCCACAGCCCTCTGCCCAGCAATTCAGTCCCTCAGGGAGTTTGGATGTGTCTATGGAACTTCCAGGACCTTTCCTTGTACAAGTTGTGCTGGCTTCCCCAGTATTGTCTACTGTCTTGCCCTTCACCAAAGTTACCACTATTATTATTATTATTATCTATTGTCTATTTAGTTCCCCCCCACCCCTCCCATCCCTCGTAACCAACGAAGATTATTACTTTTTGTGTGTAAACTTTTTCATGAGTTTTTACAGTAGAGGTCTCATACAATATTTGTCCTTTTGTGATTGACTTATTTCACTCAGCATAATGTCCTCCAGTTTCATCCGTGTTATGAGATGCTTCACAAATTCATCATTGTTCTTTCTCGTTGCGTAGTACTCCATTGTGTGAATGTACCATAGTTTGTTTATCCATTTATCTGTTGATAGGCATCTAGGTTATTTCCATTCTTGGTAAAGCAGCAGCAGAAGGAAAAATTTGCCATAGAATGCAGTAGGGAGAACCCAGACAAAACATTAAATAACATTTACTGGTTGAGGGTAGCCTGGCTCAATATATTGAAATCCCAAGGATCCCTAGCCACAAAATAAGACTGCCATCTCTTACACTCAGGATTTCACTGAACACTTGGGAATAATATGCTGAAAGTTGGGGGCAGAGAAGGAGAACGGAGAAAAATAATTCTAAGGCATGCTGGGTATTTAGCAAATGCCAGACAGCTGCTGTCACAAGCTGGTAGCGTGATAATAAGCATGAGATTCAAAGCTATTTTTTCTTCTATAGAATTTTTTAAAAATAAATTCACAGCGTTATTTTATTTTAAAATTATGCATATGAATTACGTTGATAAAAGTGCCTTTGATTAAATGTGATTAATAGCACTATCATAAACTTGAAAGTATGCCATGACTTACTATGAAGGTTAACACATGATAAGACATTATACCTTCCACTTGAAGTAGATGGAAAAACAAAGATGTTCTTGTAGTGTGTTGAGTTTTAGATAGAGTTAGATTTAATTGCATTAGCTTTTTCACACAATTTATTCTCCTTTTTTTATTCCTAAAATTATAATACTAATTTGTAGGGCACGTTAATTAAGATATGGCTTTTTTTTATATTAGAGACAATTAGAACATCTTTTCATTCTTCCCACTTATCCAGTCTTGGCTATTGAAATGAGGATTCTTACAGTGGTATGATTCTTCACAAATAATTCCTTCCATTTAGATTGAAGTGAGGCTTTCATAACAATTTTTAAGACTTCTTTGCATTCTGTTTTTCATTTATTCATTCATTTGAATAAATAGTGATTTGTTTGAATATGTGCTATTGTACAAATATTCTATAGAAACAGTAAATAACATCTATATTTTTTTTGATTGTTGGATCATCATTTTATAATTCCCAAGTATTTTAAAAGCGAGTATAAATTATATGGCTATGCTAAAAACCAATGTTGAGCATATATAGCTGTGGTTTATGAATATCATCGAATCTTCACAATATCTATCCGTGAGATAGATAACATTATCTCCATTTTCTGGCTAGGTAAACATAAGCCCATGGTTAAATAACTAGCTTAAGATCACATTGAGATCCTTGCTCCTCTGACAGCACAGCACATAGCCTTTCCATTATATTGTGGCTCTGCCTTCCCTGGTCTAAAGTGACTAATTTCCCCCAAGTCTATTTTTAGCCATACTTAGTGAGTTTACTTACCAAGGGGGATGTAATCCATGGGTTACAGATCAAGAAGGATTTATAATAAACATGGACTGTGCTGTGCCAGCTTGAGAAGCACTTACCACGTATATTTGCAACAGAACATTGCCAAAGTAAAAATATACCTTATTCTGACACGATGTACATAATCATGATAGACTAAAAATGATGGTTGTCAGAAGTCTTTTGGTTTGATAAGGAATTAATTCATTTTATATTGTGAAATAAGAGACACTCGTTTTTCATAATAATGACACTTGAGAATTCATTAAACTAACAAGCCCTTAGTGATTGACGGTGTTGACTACTGACCAGAGCACTCTCAGGGCTACCCTCTCATTTCTTCTCCTGCTTTCTTCTCATGTCTTTGCCTCAGTAGAAGTTCTGTTTCAATATGCCTGTACTTTGATGATGCAAAAGAATTTTTTTTTTTAATAGCACATATTCTTTCTCCTTAATAAAAAAGTTTAGGGTGCAAACACTAGTAATAGTAACAATATTATTTAATTTGTTTGTTTTCATTAGATTATAGGTTTAGCATTTAGACCATATCAAAGTCAACTAAATTAATTGACTGTGGTATAGCCCATCCACAAACGTTGGTAGGAGTGTGTTGGGGGATGCAATCCCATGTGATCAACTGCACCACTGATTTAGCCATGGTAATTGATATTATTTCAAGAGTTGGGAAAGAATAGATCAGCTCAGCTATGTTTCTAACAGACACAACTTCATTTCTTTCAACATCTGGCTAGAACTCATTAATTTTAATAAAAACTCTTTTGTTCATCTCAGAAAATGTTTCCAGTTTCTGTCATAGTTTGAAACGAATCAGATTTGTGATCTTAGGTTTTTTTCTCTCTGATGATTCCTGTAAGAACATCCTTTGCTATCAGTAGCTTTGCTACAAAATTAATGAATAGAATCAAATCTGAGAAATATTCATTTACAATATATTCAGGCATTTATCTGAAAATCTCAACTTTTAAAGCCAAAGTAGAACCTTTTTGCACTTCCCAGTTCTCTGGAGGCTGTATTTTGTGTCTATAGCATGCTGACAAGATAGCATTCCTCCAAGCAAACCTAATTTCTTTCTTCCAAAGTAACTTTAAATGTTTGTATTACTCTTTCCACATGTTCTCACCAAGTCAGTCCAGAAAAAGTCATGAGGATTTGAGGAACCTGTTCAATTTTATTCCTTATTGCAATAACATTTCCTGATAATATTTATATTATTGAAATAATCTTTGTAATATCACTGCATTTAAACCCAAAAAACCAAACCCACTTCCATCCAGTCAATTCTCACTCATATCGACCCTGTAGGGCAGAGTAGAACAGCTTCATAGGGTTTCCAAGGCTGTAAATCTTTACAGAAGCAGACAGCCACATCTTTCTTCTGCAGAGTGGCTGGTGGGTTCGAATCACTGAACTTTCAGTTAGCAGCCAAACGCTTTAACCACTGCACCATCACTGAATTCAGACTACCATAATATTTATGTCATATTGCTTGGGTTCAAGTCTTACTATTGCCACTACAGCTGTGTGACCTTGGGCAAGTTAATGGATTTTTCCTTGTCTCAGTTTTCTCATGCATAACACAAATAGTAGTTGTATCTATCCCCAAAGATTGTTGTGAGGATATAATGGGTTATTAGAAGTATGGTGGCACAGGCCTTAGAAAACTTTCTGGCAAATATTTAGAGTTCAATAAACGTTAGTCATTGTGGTGCTGTTGTTGTTGCAGCTGCTGCTCTTGTTATAATATGGGCACTCAGTATCCAGTGCCATAAGTTAATGAGTGGAATTCCTTAAAACTGCAAAGAAAACATACTGAGCCTTCTAGAAAAATACCTTCCCATTGTAGACATTACGCAGATTTTCTTAGATGAGTTTCATTTCCCTCTACTTATGAACTTTCTACTGATAATTTAGTTACTACAATTTTCTCTATACTTTCTTTATGCTATTTAGATGGGCACAAGGAAATACCAGAGCCACTTGTGTGTATAATATTTTACTATATGCATTTCAATAATTCCAAGTATACTTCAGAAAATATTTCATAATTGTATTTTAGCTAAATTCACAATCCTTGCCTCAACCACAAGGTAAGGATTTTGCAGAAGAAAGATTTTTATCTAGTGATAAAGTTTTTTCTCCTTGACAAAATGGGGAAAAATGTGGTTTGTACTAATGTCTATAATTCTCTATGTTTTATATTATTTCTACTTTCATATTATTATAATACTTAATTCGTCCCCACCCCCCAAAAAAAAAATTAGGTGGAATTTAAATAGCTTTCTTGAGTTGGATTGGTTTTATGTTGGAAAAAGAGATATACAGTTTAATATGACTCACAGGGAACAACTGGTGGACATTTTAATATTGTCTGTCTGACAATAAAATGGACTATAAAGCAATATAATCCAAGTTTATGAGCTTTTCAAATATTCATTAGAGACGTATAGGAGAAGTAAAGGATAGGAACAGACAACTTCTAAGTTTCTTCTCCCTTTTCATATTGAAAAGTTCTCATTGCACACAAATATTTAGAAAGTTACTTGAATATACTTTGTTTTTCCTGCCATCAAAGGATTTGGCGAATCTTTCGAGATAACCAGAGATACTCTGGGCATGTTATTAGGAGGGACAAGTGTCTGGAAAAGGACATCACGCTTGGTAAAGTAGAGGGTTAGCAAAAAAGAAGAACCTCAACAAGATGGATTGACACAGTGGCTGCAACAATAAGCTCAAGCATAGCAACGATTATGAGAACGGCACAGGATCAGGCAGTGTTTTCTTCTGTTATCCATAGGGTCACTTTGAGTTGGAACCGACTCGATGGCACCTAACAACAATACAATCTAAGCAATACTTAATCATGGTTGAAAATTACTGGGTGACAGTGATTTAGCTAAAAGGAAGGAAAGTAAGGTTCCTATTTTAAAAGTTCCTAAATCAAAGAAAATTTCTGTTGTTCTGAGAAACAACTTTGAAAATTGAGGAAAAATGCTAGCTAATCTTAAATTATTCTTAAATATAACCTAGAGATATTTTTTGTCTTGCTGTTTATACCTCCCAAAAGGATGATACCCTCTTATCTGCGTTTCATCATCACACAGTATAAGAGGAAATATCAGTAAGCTCACCAAACAAGGGAAAAAGAGATAGAGATGGTCAACTTTATATCGTATAAGTGTTTAATATGTATTTTTTGTCTATAACTGCTCACTACAGTAAAAATTCTTCCACTTATCAAAGTGTTAGATTAGATAGTGCTTTAGTTTGTGTTCCCGAGAAGCAGACCCTGAAATAAAGATTTGAGGGAAAGTTATGTATTTGGGAGGTGCAACAAACACTGACATGGAAATGAGAAGTGAGACAAGAAAGTAAAGGCAACTAATTGAGAATGGGTTATCAAGTCCGTAACAACTATGGGTCAATGGAGCTTAAATCTGAAGAGAACTTTGGGAAATAATATAGAATACACACCTCAGAGCTACCCAACTAGAGAGGCAAGGAATCTGTGGTCTTTAATTCTCCTTAGTCATTGATTGATTGATTGTTAGTCATTGATTGATTGATTGTTAGTCATTGATTGAGGGCTGATTCTGAGGTAGGGATATATGTAAGAATGTTGTTAATTTCCTGGTATGTCTTGCCTGCCAGGCTCTTGCCACAATGGTTTTCCTTCCCTTAGGACAAAGTCTTCTGGCAGAGATTCAGATACTTTTAATTGCAAGTCAGTCAACAGGCATTAAAGTGGTAATGCCAAAGAGATACAAACAGGATACCAACTGCATCTGTTACAAATGGCCTTCACAGTTTCTTTCAGATAAAAGCTCTTCTGAGTCTAGGCATTCTTCCTGTACGCTTGCATGTCACTCTTTGTTTTTCATTATTTATCTCATTACATATAATTGCTTATTTCCTTGTATACCTGATCATGTTCACCAATGAAAATGCAGGGCATTGCTCAGAAATGGGCACACAATAGTTACTCAATATATATCTGTTGAATAAATGAAAGAAGATTGTCATCAGAATCAAGAATGCTATTTTAAGATCCTCTGTTACTGATTTTTGTGTACTTATCTCAAATTAGTCTAGCCCATTTACATACTCCTATTTTGCAGGAAAGACAATTCTAGCACTTTTAAACATACTTTATAGTCACCTGCAATTAAAAGTTCTTTCTCAGGCAGTCTGTTGCCCAATCCCATTATCATTTAATTAGAAGCTTGAGTGAAGGAAATGAAATGTCACTCACATGTCTTGGCACATCAAGATTTAGAGGATATGTGCATGAAAGACTGAAAGAGAGATAATGCAATTTACATAAGTAAATAAGCATTTCCATGCAAAGGTACTTTACAAGGGTGCAAGGAAATTCAAAAAGTTGCCTTCACAGAAAAAAAGGGAACAATAGGTTGTCAATAAGATTTTAAATGAACAGGAAGAGTTCCTGCCAATTTGAGAGTGGTCTGGGAATATGATTCCTGTAGAAGTGCTGGCCAGTGGAAATATGCACCAGTTTACAGAGAGGAGTCAGAGAATCTCCCATCAACTTTATGCTTCTTGCTGTTAATGCTTGTATTTTCACACATACAGTAAATTATTTTAAGCTCAATTAAAATTTGAAGAATTTATTTTATTGGCAGATTTATTTCTTTGGTTATTCTTATTCTAAAGCCTTATATCTCTGTGCTATGTTTTATATTTTAAAACCCATACTTTATGGTTATAACAGCTTCACAGCTCCCATCCAAATATATTCTGCTAAAGGTCTTGAACTCCTTTTCGAACACAGAGCTCATTCTAAGATATCAAAAAATACTCATTTGCACTTATAGCAAAATACATTTAAAACTCTAGAAAAGTTTTGTGTGTGTGTGTGTGTGTGTGTGTGTGTGTGTGTATGAAGTATTTGAGGAGAGTTGCTTTATACCTGGAAAATAGTGATGGTCTCTTTATGACTTTCTCTCTTCCTATGTCGAATAAGCACAAAGCATGTTTTTGTTTTGTGCTGTCGAGTTGATTCCAACACATAGTGATCCTTTATGACACAGAAGAACAGCCTCATAGGTTTTCCTAGGTTGTCATCTTTACAGAAGAAGATCACCAGGTCTTTTCTCTCAGGGAGCTGCTGGTGGGTTCTAACTGCCGAAATTTTGGCTAGCAGCGGAGCATTTTAACCATTGTGCCACCAGGGCTCCATTTCGATAGACAGATAGATAGATATAAATAGATATCTATACACACATGTGCACACACATGTGAACACACACATACACATTAAAGTCAAATTTTAACAAATTCAATCTTTAATAAGTCAAATTTTAAGAATAAAATACTACAAAACCTTTTTAGGTGCAACCCATGTAGTTTAAAAACTGCAGTGTAATCATTTGCAGTTAAACTACAGGCATACCTCGGAGATATCGTGGGTTCTGTTCCACACCACTGCAATAAAGTGAGTCACACGAGTTTTTTGGTTTCCCAGTGCATATAAAACTTATGTTTACACCATACTGTAGTCTACTAAACATGCAACAGCATTGTGTCTAAAAATACAAGGTACATACCTTAATTAAAAAACACTTTTTTGCTAAAAATGCTATCACCTGAACTTCAGTGAGTTGCAATCTCTTTGCTGGTGGAGGGTCTTGCCTCAATGCTGATGGCTGCTAAATTATCAGCGTGGTGGTTGCTGAAGTTTGGGAAGGCTGTGGCAATTTCTTAAAATAAGACAACAATGAAGTTTGCTGCATCGATTGACTGCTTTTCGTGAAAGATTTCTCTGTAGTATGCAATGCTGTTTGATAGCATTTTACCCACGGTAGAACTTCTAATTGGAGTCAGTCTTCTCAAACCCTAGTATTGCTTTATCAACTAAGTTTGTGTAATATTCTAAACCCTTTGTTGTCATTTTGACAACGTTTACAGCATCTTCACCAGGAGTAGATTCCATCTCAAGAAACCACTTTCTTTGCTCATCCATAAGAAGCAACTCCTCATCCATTAAAGTTTTATCATGAGATTGCAGCAATTCAGTCAGATCTTCAGCCTCTACTTCTAATTCTAGTTTTCTTGCTATTTCTACCGCATCAGCAGTTACTTCCTCCACTGAAGGCTTGAACCCTTCAAAGTCATCCATGAGGGTTGGAATCAACTTCTTCCAAACTCCTGTTAATG
Organism: Trichechus manatus latirostris; assembly: GCF_000243295.1. NCBI lineage: Eukaryota > Metazoa > Chordata > Mammalia > Sirenia > Trichechidae > Trichechus > Trichechus manatus. Next base: position 569,475 of record NW_004444243.1, read on the forward strand.
TTAATATTTTGACCTCCTCTCATGAGTTACCAAAGTTCTTTTTTTTTTTTAACTGTTGTACTTTAAGTGAAAGTTTACAGTTCAAGTTAGTTTCTCATATAAAAATTTATACATAGTTGTTATGTGGCCCTAATTGGTCTCCCTATACAGTGACAGCACACTCCTCCTTTCCAATGCTGATTTCCCATGTCCATTCAAACAGCTTCTGACCCTCTCTGTCTTCTCATCTCACCTCTGGACAGGAGCTGCCCATTTAGTCTCATGTATCTACTTGAGCTAAGAAGTAGACACTTTACGAGTATCATTTTATGTCCCAAAGTCCAGTCTAATCTTTGTCTGAAGAGTTGGCCTCAGGAATGGTTTTAGTTCTGAGTTGACAGAGTCCGGGGGCCATGCTTCCTAGGGATCCTCCAGTCTTAGTCAGACCATTAAGTCTGGTCTTTTTACCAGAATTTGAGTTCTGCACCCCACTTTTCTCATGCTCCATCAGGGATTCTCTGTTGTGTTTCCTGTCAGGGCTGTCATTGGTGGTAGCCAGGCACTATCTAGTTCTTCTGGTCTCAGGCTGATGGAGTCTCTGGTTTATGGGGCCCTTTCTGTCTCTTGGGTTAATACTTTCCTTATGACTTTGGTGTTCTTCATTCTTCTTTGCTCCAGGTGGTTGGGACCAGTTGACACATCTTAGATGGCCCCTCGCTAGCTTTTAAGACCCCAGATGCCACTCACCAAAGTAGGATGCAGAACATTTTCTTAATAAAATTTGTTATGGTAATTGACCTAGATGTTCCCTGAAAGTATGGTCCCCGGACCCCTGCCCCTGCTAATCTGTCCCTTGAAGTGTTTGGTTGTATTCAGGAAACTTCTTAGCTTTGCTTTAGCCCGGTTGTGCTGACTTCCCCTTTAGTGTGCACTATCCTTCCCTTCACCTAAGATAATTCTTGTCTACTATCTAGTTAGTGAATAATGCTCTCCCTCCCTCCCACCCTCATAACCATCAAATAATGTTTTCTTCTGCATTTAAACCATTTCTTGAGTTCTTATAATAGTGGTCTTATACAATATTTGTCCTTTTGTGACTGACTAAATTCACTCAGCATAATGTCTTCCAGATTCCACCATGTTATGTTTCACAGATTCATCATTGTTCTTTATCATTGTGTAGTATTCCATCGTGTGGATATACCATAATTTGTTTATCCATTCGTCTGTTGATGGGCACCTAGGTTGTTTCCATCTTTTTGCTATCATTAACAGTGCTACAACGAACATGGGTGTGCATATATCTTTTCGTGTGACAGCTCTTATTTCTCTAGGATATACTCCAAGGAGCAGGATTGCTGAATCATATTGTACTTCTATTTCTAGCTTTTTAAGGAAGCGCCAAATCAATTTTCAAAGTGGTTGTACCATTTTACATTACTAACAACAGTTTATAAGTGTTCCAGTCTCTCTACAACGTCTCCAACATTTATGATTTTGTGTTTTTTGGATTAATGCTAGCCTTGTTGGGGTGAGATGTATCTCACTGTAGTTTTGATTTGCATTTCTCTAATGGCTAATGATAGTGAGCAGGTCTTCTTGTGTTTGTTAGCCACCTAAATGTGTTCTTTGGCAAAGCGCCTATTCATATCCTTTGTCCATTTTTTAATTGAGTTATTTGTCTTTTTGTTGTTGAGGTTTTGCAGTATCTTGTAGATTTTAGATATTAGATGCTGATCGGATTTGTTGTAGCCCAAAATGTTTTCCCAGTCTGTAGGATGTCTTTTTACTCTTTTGGTGAAGTCTTTTGATGAACATAAGTGTTTGATTTTTAGGAGCTTCCAGTTATCTAGTTTCTCTTCTGGTGTTTGTTCATTTTTACTTATGGTTCATATTCTCTTTATGGCATGTATCAGGGCTCCTACCATTGTCCCTAATTTTTCTTCCATGCTCTTTGTCATTTTCGATTTAGTATTTAGACCTTTGATCCATTTTGAGTTAGTTATTGTGCATGGTGTGAGGTATGGGTCTTGTTTCATTTTTCTGCAGATGGATATCCAGTTATTCCAGCACCATTTGTTAAAGAGACTGTCTTTTCCCCAATTAACAAACTTTGGGCCTTTGTCAAATATGAGCTGCTCAGATGTGGATGAATTTATGCCTGGATTCTCAATTCTGGTCCACTGGTCTATGTATCAGTTGTTGCACCAGTACCAGGCTGTTCTGACTACCTTGGCAGTGTAAAAGATTCTAAAATCAGGTAGTGTGAGGCCTCCCACTTTGTTCTTCTTGAGTAATGCTTTACTTATCCAGAGCCTCTTCCCTTTCCAAAGGAAGTTGGTGATTTGTTTCTCCAACTCATTAAACAATGCCGTTGGAATTTAGATAGGGATTCCATTGTATCTGTAGATTGCTTTGAGTAAAATTGACATTTTCACAATGTTGAGTTTTCCTATCCATGAGCAAGGTATATTTTTCCACTTATGCAGGTCTCTTTTGGTTTCTTGCAGTAGTATCTTATAGTTTTCATTGTATAAGTCTTTTACATGTCTGGTTAGATTGATTCCTAAGTATTTTATCTTCTTGGGGGCTATTGTAAACAGTATTGATTTGGTGATTTCCTCTTGGAAGTTCTGTTTGTTGGTGTAGAGGAACCCAACTGATTTTTGTATGTTTATCTTGTATCCTGATACTTTGCTGAAATCTTCTATTAGTTCCAGTAGTTTTCTTGTGGATTCTTTGGGGATTTCTGTGTATAAAATCATATCACTCGCGAATAGAGATACTTTGACTTCTTCCCTATCAATTTGGATGTGTGCATTTATACCTCTAAACTGACCTCTGAGCACCGGTTTTGTTGCATCACAGAGATTCTGGTAGGATGTGTTTTTGTTTCAGCTTGATTCTATGAATTTCTTTATTCCATCCTTAATTTCTTCTATAACCCAGTAGTTTTTGAGCAAGGTGTTGTTCAGTTTCTATATGTTTGATTTTTTTACTTGCTTTTTCTGTTATTGATTTCTACTTTTATGGCTCTATGGTCAGAAAAGATGCTTTGTAATATTTCGATGTTTTGGATTCTGTTAAGGCTTGCTTTATGGCCTAATATGTGGTCTATTCTGGAGAATGTTCCATGTACGTTGGAAAAGAAAGTACACTTGGCTGCGGTTGGGTGGAGTGTTCATTACATGTCCATAAGATGAAGTCAGTTTGTTGTAGTATTTAGATCTTCCGTGTCTTTATTGAGCTTCTTTCTGGATGTTCTGTGCTTCACCGGAAGTGGTGTGTTGAAATCTCCTACTATTATTGCAGGGCTGTCTATCTCTCTTTTCAATGCTGTTAGAGTTTGTTTATGTATTTTGGAGCACCGTCTTTGGGTGCATAAATATTTATTATAGTTATGTCCTCTTGGTGTATTGACCCTTTAATCATTATATAGTGTCCTTCCTTAATTTTTGTGGTGGATTTTACTTTAAAGTCTATTTTTTCAGAGATTAATATTGCCGGTCCTGCTCTTTTTTGAGTGTTGTTTGCTTGATATATTTTTTTCCAACCCTTGAGTTTCAGTTTGTTTGTGTCTTTAAGTCTAAGGCATGTCTGTTGTAGGTAGCATATAGATGGATTGTGTTTTATCCATTCTGCCACTCTCTGTCTCTTTATCGGTGCATTTAGTCCACTAAGTATAATTACGGGTAGGTATTTGTTTAGTGCTCTCATTTTGATGTCTTTTTTTGTGTGTTATTGACAATTCTTTTTTACACTTATTTTTCTGTGCTGAGTCATTTTTCTTAATGTATTTTCTTGTCATCTTTTTCATTGTCGTTGATTTTGTATTTACTGATTCTTTATGTTTTTCTTTTAATGTGTAGGATTGTTAGTTTTCTTTGTGTTTACCTTAATATTTACTCCTATTTTTCTAAATTTAAACCAGTCTTTTATTTCTTTATATCGCCTTGACTTCCTTTCCATATGAAAAATCTATGTCTACATTTTTTAGTCCCTCTTTTTGTTTTAATGTTGTCATCTCTTACATATTGACATCTGTTTCCCTATTTTCAGTGTTTTAGCATTATTTTTGTGACTTCCCTGTCTGGGTTGATATCTGTTTGATCTGTCCTGTGATCCAGTGTTGCGTTGAGATCAGATGTTACTGATTTTGTAACCAGAGGACTTCCTTTAGTATTTCTTGTAATTTTGGTTTGGTTTTTGCAAATTCCCTAAACTTCTGTTTATATGGAAATGTCCTAATTTCACCATCATATCTGAGAGACAGTTTTGCTGGATATATAATTCTTGGCTGGCAGTTGTTTTCCTTTAAGGCTTTATATATGTCATCCCATTGCCTTCTTGCCTGCATGGTTTCTGCTGAGTAGTCTGAGCTTAGCCTTATTGATTCTCCTTTGTAGATGACTTTTTGTTTATCCCTAGCTGCTCTCAAAATTCTCTCTTTATCTTTGGCTTTGGAAAGTTTGATTAAGTCTTGATGACTTTCTTTTGGGATCTACCTTATGTGAGGTTCGATGAGCATCTTGGATAGATATCTTCTCATCTTTCACGATATCAGGGAAGTTTTCTGCCAACAAATCTTCAACAATTCTCTCTGTATTTTCTGCCCCCACCCCGTTGTAGTCCAGTCACTCATAGGTTATTCGTCTTGATAGAATCCCTCAAAATTCTTAGTGTTTCTTAATTTTTTAAACTCCTTTTATCTGATTTTTCCTCAGATAAGTTGGTGTCAAGTGCTTTATATTCAGTCTCACTAATTTTGACTTCCATTGCCTCAATTCTGCTCCTTTCACTTTCTATTGAGTTGTCTCATTCTGTAATTATATTGTTAATCTTCTGGATTTCTGATTGCTGTGTCTGTATGGATTCTTGCAGCCTGTTAAATTTGTCATTATGCCGTTCTCTAATCTTACGTTCCTCCTGTGCTAGGTCTGCATTTTGCCAGATCTCCTTCTTGATTTCTTGAGGAGTTCTGTATATTAATCTTTCTTATTCTGCCTCCGGTAATTCCAGTAAATTCTATTCATCTGGAAAATTCCTTGATTCTTTATTTTGGGAGCTTGCTGAAGCCGTCATGGTCTCCTCTTTACGTGATTTGACATTGACTGTTGTCTCCGAGCCATCAATAAGTTATTATATTTATTTATTTTATGCTTGCTTACAGTGTCCTTGCTTCTTGTTTATTTTGTTTTGTTATGCCCAAATAGGCTGCTCTTGTGAGCTAGTCCAATCACTGGCACCCCTGAAGCTCCAATGCCCTGCCACCATGTGGCCAGAGCTGTCACTAAGTACGTGAGCCCAGGAGTCCACCCACTCTTCCTGTACGGCTTCAGCTCACATGTCCAGGTAGTTGGCCATCAAGTGTGTGGTGCAGGCTCTCACCTACAGTCCTAGGCAGTCATGGGTGATTGGTCTATGCACAGGCATCAAGCTGTAGCAGAGGGTGACATACTGAGTAAGGCAGGGGGCCGATGGCTGCCCCTGAGTGTCCAGGAGGAAACTGTGTCCCTGTTCCCTACGGTGCTTAGGTTTATGAGTTTTGCAGCTGGACTATGAGCACCCAATGCTGTTGGCTGTAAGGACTAGGAGGCACCACTCATTCTTGGGCCCCTGGCTAGGTGGCAGGGGTGGAGACACCAGTCCTCGGGCCCCTGATGTGGGTAGGTGAAGACCCTGCTTAATGGGCAGAGCAGTAACAAATGTCAAGATCCTTCCACTTCACAGCTGAAACAGTTGAAGTTAGACTTCAGGTATGTACCCTGTTGTACTGTTGTAATGAGGGCCTATGCTGTTGAAATGGGCCCAGAAAAGTCTATGCAGGAGGAAAGGCACTCAAAGTCTGTGGACCCCTTATGCCTGTGCCTAGGCAAAAGAGCTGTGCCTACGTTGAACTTCTGGCTTAGGGAAGCCAGCAGATTATTTTTTCCCCTGTTTGTTAATTTGTCCCTTCTCCAACACCAGTAAAATGGCTCAGGGCAAGTGAAAGGTTCTACTTCCAGCCCAGGGGACTCGGCAATTGCTGAAGCTGATCCCAGACCCAGTGCACAGCAGGGAGTGGGAAGGTAAATGAGGGAGAGGTTTTTACCAACTTGGAGTGTTTTTGATCCGCGTGGTAGTCCAGACCCAAGTACTTACCTTTCTGCAATTGAGGGCTGTGTATCACTGGTTCTGGATGGCCGAGTAAACTCTCTGCCACTGGGTCCCTCCCTGTGTGGAAAGTGCCTCCTGAATGCCGCTTTTTGTCTACCTCACCATGCACGACAAGCTGATCCAGACTGAAGGGCTCAGTGTCTCATGAGGTTAGGTCTGGCAACACCTCGCTGCTTCTGAACCATCTCTCCCTCCCCCTTCCACTCAGTCTGATTCCTCAATTTTGTCTTTGATGTTCAGGGCTTCTAGATTGTCATATATAATTGATTCACTTGTTTTTTCGTGTCTTTATTGTAAGAGGGCCCACAGGAAGCATCTGACTCCTCTGCCATATTGGCCCCACTGCCACAAATGTTCTTAATGTCATCTAGAATGGTGAATCCTTTCCAGAAGGTTTTCAATATACTTTGTCCATAACCATTAGAGCAATCACTATCTATGGCAGCTATAGCCTTATGAATCATATTTCTTAAATAATAAGACTGGGAAGTCAAAATGACTCCTTGATCCATGGGCTGCATAATGGATATTGTGTTAGCAGGCATGAAAACAACATTAATCTCCTTGTACATCTCCACCAGAGCTCTTGGGTGACCAGTTGCGTTGTCAATGAGCTGTGATATTTTGAAAGGAACCTTTTTTTCTGAGCAGTAGGTCCCAACCAAACCAAAAAAAACCAAACCCATTTCCATCAAGTCAATTCCTACTCATAGCAACCCTAGAGGACAAGATAGAACTGCCCCCATAGATTTTCCAAGGAATAACTGGTGAATTCGAACTGTCAGCCTTTTAGTTAGCAGCCAAGCTCTTAACCACTACACCACCAGGTCTCAACGGTGGGGGTAAATTATTCAATAAACCATGTTGTAAACAGATGTTCTGTCATCCATGCTTTTTTGTTCCATTTAGAGCAGAGGCAGAGTAGATTTAGCATCATTGTTAAGAGTCCCAGGATTCTCGGAATGATAAATGAGCAATGGTTTCACCTTAAAGTCACCTGATGCATTAACCCCTGACAAGAAAGTCAGCCTCTCCTTTGAAGGTTTGAAGCTAGACTTTGACTTCTCTTCTCTAGTTATGAAAGTCCTAGATAGCATCTTCTTTGAATGTATGGTTAATTCGTCTATATTGAAAATCTGTTGTTTAGTGAAGCTACCTTCATCAATTATCTTAGCTAGATCTTCTGGACAATTTGCTGCAGTTTCTACATCAGCCCTTGCTGCTTCACCTTGCACTTTTAGGTTATGTAGATGGCCTTTCCTTAAACCTCATGAACCAGTCTCTGCTAGCTTCAAAGTTTTCTTCTGCAGCTTCTTGACCTCTCTCAGCCTTCATAGAGATTAAGAGAGTTAGGGTCTTGCTCTGAATTAGGCTTTGGCTCAAGGGAATATTGTGGCTGGTTTGGTCTTCCATCGACCACTAAAACTTTCGTGAGTTCACCGGTGTAGCACTTTTAATTTCCTTCAAGAGCTTTTCTTTTGCATTCACAGCTTGGCTAACTGGCACTAGAGGCATAGCATTTGGCCTATATCAGCTTTCAACATGTCTTCCTCAATAAGCTTAATCATTTGTATCTTTTGATTTAATGTGAGAGATGCCGCAACTTTTCCTTTCACTTGAATACTTAGAGGCCATTGTAGCGTTATTAACTGGCCTAATTTCAATATTGTCATGTCTCAGGGAATAGAGAGGCCCAAACAGAAGGAGAGAGATGAGGGAACAGCCAGTTGTTGGAGCAGTCAGAACACACACAACGTTTATTGATAAAGTTCACTGTCTTATATGGTTGCTGTTAGTGGTGCCCCATAACTATTATAATAGTAACATCAAAGATCACTGATCACAGATCACTGTAACAGACATAATAATAATGAAAAAGTTTGAAATATTGTGGGAGTTACCAAATTGTGACACAGAGACATGAAGTGAGTTCATGCTGTTAGAAAAGTGATGCCAATAGACTTGCTTGATGCAGTGTTGACACAAACCTCCAATTCATAAAAAACGCAACATCTGCGAAGCGGAATAAAACGGTGTGCCTTATTTTGTAGTAGTCTGTACCTCTGCAACAAATTAGTTCAAAACTAATGAAAATATATCCGTTATTTTTCATTTCTATTGAAGAAAGCTTAACTTGTTTCCTTTTAAAGCATTCACACAGCAATTTATTTGGATGTCTATTATGTTAATCATGTCATTCCTATTAGATTAATTGTAAACATGTGTCTTTCCTCCATATGAGATTAGTCAGAGATGGTTTCTTATTCATGGTTTGTTTGTGCCTGCCACCCCCATCAGAGTACCTTTCAAAATGAAATTGCTAAAAAAGTATTAAATTTTTATACTCTAATATTCAAGTCTGGTTGAAATGGTTCTCTAAGAAAATAACATAGAACAAAAGAATACATTTGTCAGATATTAAAAAGTGTCTTGTCAGTTCAAGGTACTATTTGTAATCCAGTTTATAGGAATAAGTCAGATCCGCAAACACCTGGTATACAAATACTTAGCAGGAGGTAGGGTTTCAAACTAAGGTCTCCTTTCATCAGGTTAGAGTTGAATTCAAATATGAAGAGACGTGGGAAAAGGAACATTGTGACATGTATCCAACTTATAATCACATTACTGACTTTGTTACTTAGATAACCCTTACTTTCTCTGACACAAACTGGCTATACATGGAAAATTGTCAATACATTCTTTCACTTTTTTTTCTTGCTTCTACTCTTCTTTTTTGACAGTGATAATTGTGTGCTACAAACTCAAGAGTCAACATATTCAGGTAGTGTAGACAATGGGTTAAATAAGGGGCACACTCAGCCAATTGTGCTTTCAGAAGAAATGCATTTTAAATGTAATTTATGATATTGAAGTTTTGCCAACCTAAGAGCCAAATCTCAATGTAAATTCCCTTTCTCATGTGCAAAACTTTGCTGAGGGAAAGCAAAGACTCTCCATATAAAATGTCAGTGTGCCAAACTGCAGATTTATAGAACATCCTGAACTCGACTAAGGAAGACTAAATCAAAATCCAATTTATATAATTCTTTGATAACTATTCCAGAGCCTTCCCAGGTGCTGTCTCTTATTAGCAGGTGTTACATTACCCCAGCCAGCTGTCAATACCTGCTGTCACCACTGCAGATACAAAGTATACACAGAAACGCAGCAAATGTATTCCCCTGATAGCCTTCACCATCACATTTTGAAGTTAGATAATGCCAACTTTTCTTACCTATCTTCATTCTGATTCATTATTCAAAACAGAGATGTCTGAGATTCATATTTTTAAAAATGATTTTTCTAATAGCTGTTATTGTTGGTAAAACTGGCAAAATTCACTTTAAGATAGTTGGACATGTGTGTACTGCTTTGCAAGCAAAAACTTTTAATGGGTTTTCCACGAATTCAAATTATGAGGAAAAGTACTGCAGATTACATTTATTTTCACAGTGTGGTTCCCTTTTTCAGTTATACTTTTTTCTTTGATCCCTATGTCCTTTACAAGAGTACAAGTCAACACTCCTTCCACCTTTCTCTTTTATGTATTCTCTACACAGAATTTCTGTCTATGTGATAGATATACTAAGAGATAATTAAATCTGGAACTCTGATGAATTCTTTGCCCCTCTAACAAGTTAAGGCAAAAAAAAACCATGCAAGATTTCAAGCTTTCTGTATTTTATTTCTTTAAAATTACTCATATTGTCATTGTCAAAGCTGATGATTTTCCCCAAGCTATTTTCTTTTTCCTTATATACCCCATGAGTGTTTCTTCTCAAACTTCCTTTTGAATTGACACATGCACATCTTTCCAAATTCCTTACTGAACCATTAAAGCAAGCATTGTTTATTCGTACTGAATTGATCAAATTTTCCCCCGCCGTATCTTTAAATTCATGTCTATGACATGAATCGACGTGAAAGTGTTATTCCTAGAGGTGGTGGCTTTATATCAAAGTCAATTTCTTTACACACATTCTGGATCATGCGAGTCAAATCCTGTGTCACTGGTCACTCACACAATATGCAGTCTCAACAATGAATACAACACATTCCAGGGAGTGAGCCTCTTAACAAATAATACAGTCTACTCCCAAGGTCAAGTCTTTTTCAGTGTCAGATCTTTTCTCTGAGGAGTTTTTATTATTTCAGACAGTTTGCAATGGGGGAAAAAACAGTCTTTTAGGTATTTTGAGTACTACCTCACTCTCCCTCCGTACTAAAATCACACATTAGAGATTTATGTAATTGTATGTCTGGAAGGGATTTTGAAACTTGTTTTTACTTCATGTTGTTTTTTCCAAGTGCTTAAAAAAGTATGTTCTCAACTGACTATTTCTTTTCTAGATAAAAGAACATAATATATTCAGATCCCTCCTTATACACTGGGGTTGTAAGTTTGAGATACAGTATTTGAAATGAGAGGAAATTTTTAAATCCACCTCTTCCATTTCAATCAGATAAGAATGCCATCTTTTATTAAATGATTGATGTGATTTGGTCTTTAGGTGTAACTGGGTGGCTTTAGCTTTCTTATCAATGAAGGAAAAAGGAGAAATTTCATAATCTCCTATTGATAGGCCAATTTTCTTCTAACTTGTCATCCTTGTATTTCAAAAACAATACTGCTTGGTACATATCATTAACTCTATATCTCTTGAAATTGAGTCCAACATATTTACATAACTTGTCAAGACTGCAAAATTAAAAAAAAAAATTTTTTGCAATAAGGCTTTTAATTAGAGGATCGGCAAAAACAAGGGAAATCTTCAATGAAATGGATTGACACAATAGCCAAAATAATGTACTCAAACATAGCAAAAATTATGAAGATGGCACAGGACAAGGGAATGTTTTGTTCTGTTATCCCTAAGGTGGGATCTGACTCTTCAGCACCTAACAAGAACAACAACATAGAAGGCTTTTACATATAAGTTAATTTTAATTGACTAATTATAAAGCCTGTGATTATGTAACACGAGACTCTGTAGCCTGGAATAACATAGAATGTAGGGATAAAACTAAAGTTACATTGGCACCTTTAGGCACTGGCTTAGAGAAATAAATGCCTACATTATTTTTAGTCATGGAAGAGATGAAAGATAAGTAATAATATTAAATATGTTAGTAGAAGTACTAAATGTGAGAATCATTTTAGTATCATAAAACCAAAATCCCATTGCCATTGAATCGATTCCGACTGATAGCAACCCTACTGGACAGAATAGAACTGCCCCATACAGTTTCCAAGGAATGGCTGGTGGATTTAAACAGCCAACCTTTTGGTTGGCAGCTGAGCTCATATTAACCATTTCACCACCAGGGCTCTTTCAGTATAATAATGTTAAAGTACAACATTATACACACGTGGATAAAATTTTGTATATCTTCCTCAAATAATGTCATGACAGCATCAAGCAGGATGTCATTAACTTGCTAAGTGCAAAGTAGTTTTTGACACCGTTCGACATTAAAAATTCTTTTGTATGAGAATCCTGGTTTATAAATCTTGCAGTATGTGTCGATTGATACAGTACTTGTCCTCATTAGATGATTTTTTTTCCTTTCTTTTTATATTATTGAATTTTTGGTGAAAGTTTACACAGCAACTTAGGTTCTCATTTGACAATTTCCACAAAATCATTCAGTGACATGAGTTACATAAATGTGTTTGGTTATGTTTGACGAGTATCTGTATTTGTGTCTTTAATGAATATATGGGCCTGCACCTTGTATTTATATTTACATGTACCTATAGATACTTATATCTGTTCTCACCTATGTATACACCTGTACCTACCTACCAGCTTGCCTATACCCATCCATATGTGCTCAAACACTTGATTTAACTTTGACTGTGCTGTGCTTACTACATTCACATTTGGTGCCATTTTTTCCATCACCATATACAAAAAGTCACTATGGTCTAAAGAATTCTCCTCCCTGCCCCTGGTAGCCAACAATGAACATTGATCTCTATATATTTATCTATTATTGTCTTCTTATAAAAGAAGGATCATACAATAGTTTTCCTTATATATCTGACTTATTTTACTTAGCATTGTGCCCCCCACGTCCATCCATGTTATAATACATTTCCCAGACTCATCATTGTTCTTTATGGTCTGGTAGTATTCCATGGTGTATATGTACCATAATTTGCTTATCCATTCATCGTTAACGGGCACTTCAGGTGTTTCCTTTTTTTGCTATTATACTTAAAACAACTGTGAACACAGGTGTGCATATGTCTGTTTCTGTCATTATTTTTAGATGTCTTGGGTATATCCCTAGAAGTGGGATTGCTGGATCATAAGGTAGTTCTATTTCTAGCTTCTTGAGAAAGCCCCATACCATTGTCCATAGTGGTTGTACCATTTTAAGTCCCACCAGCAATAGATAAGTGTTCTAATCTCCCCACGTCCTCTCCAAAATTTGTTATTTTTTTTCTATCAGTGCCATTTTATCTGGGGTAAGACGGTATCTCATTGTAATCTTGATTTGCATCTCTGTAATGGCTAATGGGAGCCCTGGTGGTGCAGTGGTTAAGAGCTCAGCTGCTAACCGAAATGTCAGTATTTCAAATCCACCAGTCGCTCCTTGGAAACCCTATGGGGCAGTTCTGCTCTGACCTATAGGGTCGCTGTGAGTTGGAATCGTCTTCACAGAAATGGGTTTGGTTTTGGAATGGCTAATGACTCAAGCCATGGTGTTTTCAATTGCCTCATATACATGCAAAAGCTGGACAATGAATAAGGAAGACGGAAGAAGAATTGACACCTTTGAATTATGGTGTTGCTGAAAAAATTGAATATAGCAGGGACTACCAAAAAAAAGAACAAATAAATCTGTCTTGGGAGCAGTACAGCCAGGATACTCCTTAGAAGCAAGGATGGCAAGATTTCGTCTTACACACTGTGGACACGTTATCAGGAGGTAAAGTAGAGCGTCATCGAAAAAGAGGAAGACCCTCAATGGGATGGATTGACTCAGTGGCTGGAACAATGGGCTCAAGCATAACAATGATCATGAGGATGACACAGGACAGGGCAGTGTTTCGTTATTTGTACATAGGGTAGCTATGAGTTGGAACTGACTCGACAGCACCTAACAGCAACAACAATGTTAATGATCATGAACATCTTTTCATATGTTTGTTGGCTCTTTGGATGTCCTCTTTGGTGAAGGTTCTATTCATGTATTTTGCCCATTTAATGATTGGGTTGTTTGTTTTTTTGTTCTTCAGTTGTTGCAGTTTTCTATGGATTTTGGAGATTAGACCTTTATCAGATAAGATGTTTTCAAAGATTTCTTCACAGTCTGTAGGTTGTCTATTTATCCCTTTTATAAAGTCTTTTTATGAGCATAAGTTTTTAATTTTTTATGAGGTCCCATTTATCTATTTTGTCTTCTTCTATTCGTACATTTGTTGTAATGTTTGTTATCCTGTTTTACACAAGTTTGTTAACCTGTTTGTTGTAATGTTTTACAGAAGAGTAGATCCATAGATTTCTCCATGTTTTCTTCCAGGAATTTTTTGGTTTTAACATTTAGGACTTTAATCCATTTTGAGTTAGTTTTTGTGTATGGTGTGAGGTATGGATCCTGGTTCATTTTTCTCAGGTGGATATCCAGTTTTGCCAGTACCCTTTATTAAAGAGACTGTTTCTGCCCCCACTGAATGGACTTTGACCCCTTGTCGAAAATCAGTTGTCCATAGATGGGTGGGTTTAATTCTAAATTCTCAGTTCTATTCCTCTGGTCTATGTGTTTATTGTTGAACCAATACCAGGCTGTTTTCAGTATAGTGGCTGTATAGTACATTTTGATATCAGGGAGTGTGAGGCCTTCTACTTTCTTCATTTTCTTCAATATTGCTTTTGCTATTTGGAGTTTCTTTCCTTTCCATATGAAGTTGGTCATTAGCTTTTCCATTTCAGTAAAACCATTGTTGGGATTTATACTGGGATTGCATTGTATCTGTAGATCACTTTGGGTAGAATTGACATTTTCACTATATGAAGTGTTCAATCCATGATCACAGGATGTCTTTCCATTTTTGGTCTCTTTTAACCTCTAGTAGTAGTGTTTTACAATTTTCATTGTATAAGTCTTTTGTGTCCTTGGTTAGGTTAATTCCTAGGTATGTTATTAATTTAGGGGCTATTTTAAATGGTATTGTTTTGGTGATTTCTTTTTCAGCGTAGTCTTTGTTAGTGTGGAGGAACCCAATTGATTTTTGCATATTGATCTTGTACCCTGCAACATTGCTAAATTATTCTATTAGTTCCAGCAGTTTTTTTTTTTTTTTTTCCTGTGGAGTCTTTAGGATGTTCTATGTATAGGATCATGTCATCTGCAAATATAAATAGTTTTATTTCTTTTCTGATTTGGATATATTTTATTTCTCTTTCCTGTCTTATTGAAATGATTAGGACTTTCAGTACAATACTGAATAAGAGTGGTGATAATGGGCACCCTTGTCTCTTTCCCATTCTCAAAGGGAAGGCTCTAAGTCTTTCTCCTTTGAGTATAATGTTGGCTGATGGTTTTGCATATATGCCCTTAATTATGTTGAGGAATTTCTCTTCTATTCCTATTTTTTCTAAATGTTTTTGTCAGGAAAAGGTTTTGAATTATATTGAATGTCTTTTTTGCATCAATTTATATGATCAGATGGTTCTTTTCATTTGTATTATTTATATGGCGGATTACATTGATTGATTTTTTTAATGTTGAACCACTCTTGTAATCCTGGTATGAATACCACTTGATCATGCTGTATGATTTTTTTAATATGTTGCTGAAGTCTGTTGGCTAGAATTTTGTTGAAAATTTTTACGTCTATGTTTGTAAGGGATATTGATCTGTAATTTTCTGTTTTTGTGATTCTTTGCCTGGTTTAGGTATCAGGGATATGCTGGCTTCATAGAAAGAGTTCAGAACTGTTCCTTCCGAGTCTATGTTTTTGAAGAGGTTGATTAGGATTTGTGTCCACTCTTCTCTGAATTTTGGTGGAAATCCCAGTGTAGTCATCAGGTCCTTGGCAGTTTTTTGTTGGCAGTTTTTTGATGACATCTTTAATCTCTTCTTTCTTAATGGGTCTGTTTAAATTTTTTACTTGTGTTTGTGTTAGTTTGGGTAGGTAGTGTGTTTCTAGGAATTTCTCCATTTCATCTAGGTTTTAAAATTTGTTGGAATATAATTTTTCATAGTAGTCAGTTATGATCTTCTTTATATCTGTTGGATTGGTTTCAATGTCACCAATTCCATTTCTTAATTTGGTTATTTGCCTTTTCTGTTTTTCTTTTCTTTTCTTTTGTCAGTCTTGCCAGTGGTTTGTCTATTTAACTGGTCCTTTCAAAGAACCAACTTCTGATTTTATTAATTCTATTATTTTTATATTTTTCAATTTATTTTATTTCTGCTCTGATCTTAATTATTTCTTTTTTTCTGGTAGCTTTTGGTTTCTTTTGCTCTTTCTTTCCTATTTGTTCAAATTGTTGGTTTAATTTAATGATTTTGGATCTTTCTTCTTTTTTAATGTAGATGTTTCTTGCTATAAATTTCCCTCTGAGTACTGCTTGTGCTGTGTCCCAAAGATTTTGACATGTTGTGTTTTAATTTTGTTTGATTCTAGAAATTTTTTTAATTTCACTTTTGATTTCTTCTATGACCCAATAGTTTTGTGGTACTATATTGTTTAGTTTCCATGAATTCTTTCCTTTTTCCTTGTTTATCCTGTTATTGATTTCTAGTTTAATTCCATTATGATCAGAGAAGATGCTTTCTCTATTTCAATCAGCTTAAATTTATTGAGACTCGTTTCATGTCCTAACATGTGGTCTATTCTGGAAAATTATCCATGTAAGCTGCATAAAAATGTGTATTGTTTTGATGCTGGGTAGATAGTTCCTTATATATCCATGAGGCTCAATTGGCTTATGGTTTTATTTAAGTTCTCAATGTCCTTAGCGATTTTCTTTTTAGGTATTCTGTCTATACTTGAAAGTTGTGAATGGAAGTCTCCTACTATTATAATGAAGTTGTCTATTTCTCCTTTCATATTAGCCAGTATTTGTTTCATATACTTGGTGCATTGCTGTTAGGTACATATATAATTGTTATGTCTTTTTGCTGAATTGACCTTTTTATTATTATATAATGACCTTCTTTATCTTTTGTAATAGATTTTGATTTAAAGTCTATTTTATCTGATAATTTCTGGCAGGTCCATGTTAATGTACTGCTGTAACCACTTCTGAATGATCTTAGCAATATTTTACTTGCGATATTAGTGACATTGATCAATAATTTCTGCATTCTACTAGAACACCTTTTTTTTGGAATGGGCACAAATATGGATCTCTTCCAGTCATTTGGTCAGGTAGCTGTCTTCCAAATTTTTTGACATAGACATGTGAGCACCTCCAGTGCTGCATTTGTTTATTGAAACATCACAGTTGATATTCGGTCAATTACTGGAGTCTTGTTTTTTGCCAAAACCTTCAGTGTAGCTTGGACTTCTTCCTTCAGTACCATTGATTCTTGATAATATGCTACCTCCTGAAATGGCTGAATGTCAACCAATTTTTTTTTTAGTACAGTGACTGTGTATTCCTTCCATCTTCTTTTCATGCTTCTTGCACCATTCAATATCTTCCCTGTAGAATCCTTCAACATTGCAACTTTGGCCTGAATTTTTTTTGTTTTGTTCTTTTAGCTTGCGAAATGCTGAGCAGGTTCTCTCTTTTTGAACATTTCTTTATAATACTTCACTTTGTCTTCCTGTGCTGCCCTTTGAAATCTTCTGTTCAGCCCTTTTACTTCATCATATCTTCCATTCTCTTTACCTAGTCTATGTTCAAGAGGAAGTTTCAGAATCTCTTTTGACATCCATTTTGGTCTTTTCTTTCTTTCCTGTCTTTTTAATGACCTTTTGCTTTCTTCATGTATAATGTCCTTGATGTCATTCCACAACTTGTCTGGTCTTTGACCGTTAGTGTTCAATGCATCAAATCTATTCTTGATGTGGTCTGTAAATTCAGGTGAGATATACTCAAGGTTGTACTTTGGGTCTTGTGGACTTGTTTTAATTTTCTTCAGCTTCATTTTGAATTTGCATATGAGCAATTGATGGTCTGTTCCACAGTTGGTCCCTGACCTTGTTCTGATTGATGATATTGAGTTTTCCATTGTCTCTTTCCATAGATACAGTTAATTTGATTCCTGTGTATTCCATCTGGCCAGGTTCACATGTATATTCACCGTTTATGTTGTTGACAAAAGGTATTTGCACTGAAGAAGTCATTGGTCTTGCCAAATTCTATCATGCTATCCCCGGCATCATTTCTATCACCAAGGCCATATTTTCCAATTACTGATTCTTCTTATTTGTTTCCAACTTTTGCATTTGAATTGCCAGTAATTATAATCCATCTTGATTGTGGGTTTAATAACTTTCAAGCTGCAGTTGGTAAAAATCTTCAATTTCTTCATCTTGGGCATTAATGGTTGATGCATATATTTGAATAATAGTTGAATTAACTGGTCTTCCTTGTAGGCATATAGATATTAAGGATAGATCTTGAAATGTTATTTTTGCTGATGAACAGGACACCATTCCTCTCCAATTTGTCATTCCCAGCATAGTAAACCATATGACTGTCTGATTCAGAATTGTCAATACCAGTTCATTTCATCTCACTAATGCCTAGGATATTGATCTTTATGCATTCTGTTTTATTTTTGATGACTTCCAATTTTCCTAGATTCACACTTTGTACATTTCACGTTCCCATTATCAATAGATGTTTGGGGCTGTTTCTTTTCATTTTGAGTTGTGCCACAATAGCAATGAAGGTCCCAAAAGCTTGATTCCATCCACATCATTAAGATTGACTCTACCTTGAGGAGGGAGTTCTTCCCCAGGTATCTTTTGACTGCCTTCCAACCTGAGGGGCTCATCTTCTGGCACTATATCAGACAAGTTTGGCTGCTATTCATAAGTTTTTCCCTAGCCAATTTTTTCAGAAGTAGGTCCTTCTTCCTAGTCTGTCTTAGTCTGGAAGCTCCACTTAAACCTGTCTACCATGGGTTACCCTGTTGGTATTTGAAATACAGGTGACAGAGCTTCCAGCATTACAGCAACACACAAGCCACCACAGTATGACAAACTGACATGATTGGTGGTAACAAAATATTAGTAAATTAAATATAGCTGCATATAAAAAGGCTTATACATCATAATCAAGTAGAGGGTTTATCTTTGAATGTAATTTATATGAAGAAAATCATATGACAATCTCAAAAGATGAAGATAAAACCTTTGACATGAACCAGCTCTCATTAATTATATTACCTCTCAGCAAACTACCAAAAGAAACTTTCTCAAACTGTCAAAAAAGTATCTATGAAAATCCTACAGCTAACATCATACTAACGGGTAAGACTGTTTTGTTCCAGGATAGAGAACAAAGCAAGAGTTTCTGATTTCATACTTCTATTTGATATAGTAATGAAATACTATTGCAAGTGCAATGAAAAAAGAAAAAGAAAATGAAAAGAATACAGATTGCAAAGGAAGAAAAAAAAAAGCTCCCTTGCAGACAAAATAGTCCTGTATGTAGAAAATCATAATAAATTTACAAAAAAAGTTACTAGAATTAATATCTACATTTACCAAAGTTTCAGTATATAAGATCAGTATTCCTCAATCAATTATATTTCTACATGCTAACATCATAAATCTTAAAATGAACTTAAAAAATAATGCCATTTAAAATAACATCAAAAAGAATGAAATATTTAGGAATATATTTAATGAAAGTAGAGCTGAGAACTGTACACTAAAAAGTAAAATAATAATAATAAATATTTCTGTCAGAAATTAAAGAAGATATGTAATTGTATAGATATATTCCTGGATTGGAAGACTTGATATGTTAAAAAAATCAATTCTTCCCAAATTAATCTAAAGATTTAACAACCTAACAAAATCCCAGTAGGTCTTTATTTTATTTTATTTTTTAGAATATTAAAAATTGAGCTTACAATTTTTAAAGAAATGTAAAGAATCTAAAATAGCCAAACAATTTGGAGGGGAAAAAAAAAAAAAACAAAAACTAATGTTAGAGGACATATGATTCCTAATTTCCTGATTTTCAATAAAACTATAATAATCAAGTAGGTATAGTATTGGCATAAGAATGGATAAACTGTTCAATGTAATAGAATAAAGAGTCCAAAAGTTGACTCTCACACATATGGTCAATTGATTTTAGACAAAAGTGTCAAGGTAATTCAGTGAGAATGAGATACTCTTTTCAACAAATGCTACAAGACTATTTGGATATCCATATGCTGAAAAAAAAAAAAAAAAAAGGAATGCCAATCCTCCTCACACCATAAAAAATATCAAGTTAAAACAGATTATAGACTTAATGTAAAAACTAAAATTATGAAGCTTCTCAAAGAAAACATAGGATAAAAAGCTTTGTGTCTGTGGGATAAATGAAGACTTCCTCTATATGACATGTAACACGAAACAAATAAAATGATTAGAAATACTTTAAAATGATTTAAAATCAAAACATTTACTCTTCAAAAGATATGCACAAAATAAACAATAAGCAACAGATTGGAAGAAACTATTTACAAAATCCGTATCTTAAAAAGATTATAAATCCAGAGTATATATAAAGAGCACTTGAAATTGATAATAAGAATTCAAACACTCTAATTAAAAATGTCCAAAGATTTTAATTGACAATTCCTGAAAAGAGATAATTGAATGGCAAGAAATGCGTGAAAAGATGTTTAACATAATTAATCATTAAGGAAACACAAACTGTAATGATAATGTAATGCCACAGTATATATGCTAGAATTGCCAAAAAAAAAAATACTGTAAATATTTAATGTTGGTAAGAACGTGCAGAAACTAAACACATTGTTTTGCTAGAGGGAATGTAAAATGGCATAGACACTTCGGAAAACAATTTGCCAAATTTTTTAAAAGTTAAGCATGCACTTACCATACAACCCAGCTATTCTTCTCCTAGGAGTCTATGCTAAAGAAATGAAAAGATATGTCCACCAAAGTTCTGTACATAAAATTAATAGAAACATTATTTATAGCAATCAAAAAACTGGAAACAACCCAAACATCCACCTACTGGTGAAAGGTTAGACAAGGTATGGTATACTAATATAATGGCATACCACTCAGCAGGAAACCCTGGTGGTGGAGTGGTTAAGAGCTATGGCTGCTAACCAAAAGGTTGGCAGTTCAAGTTCACCAGGTGCTCCTTGGAAACTGTATGGGGCAGTTCTACTCTCTCTAGTAGGGTTGCTATGAGTTGGAATTGACTTGATGGCAACAAGTTTTTTTTTTTTTTTTTTTTTTTTTGTACTACTCAGCTAAAAAGGAAAGAAATACTAATACATGCAATAACATGGATCAGTCATAAAAATATTATGCTAAAGAAGCCAAATACAAAAGACAACGTATTGTATGGGTCCATTTATATGACATTTCTAGGAAGAACAAAATTCTAAAGACAATCTTTCGTTGTTGTTAGGTCCCATAGAGTTGGTTCCAACTCAAAGCTACCCTATGTAAAACACTGCCCAGTCCTGCAACATCCTCAGAATCTTTGCTGTGCTTGAGCTCATTGTTTCAACCACTGTGTCACTTCATCTCATTGAGGGTCTTCCTCTTTTTCACTGACCCTCTACTTTACCAAGCATAATGTCCTTCTCCAGGGACGGATCCTGCCTAATAACATGTCCACAGTAGGTGAAATGAAGTTTCACCATCCTTGCTTCTAAGGAGCATTCTGGCTGTGCTTCTTTCAAGGCAGATTAGTGTTTTCTTTCGGCAGTCCATGGTATATTCAATATTCAATCTAGATATATGATTGTCTGGGACTAGGATTTGGAGTGGGGATTCATACAATGAACATAAGAGAACTTTTGGGGTTATGACAGCGTATAAAACTGCATTAATTGTAGCAATAGATGCACAATTGTTTAAATTTACTAAAATAATTATTTGTACATTTAAAATAAATGAATTTTATGTCATGTAAGTTGTACTTTAACAAAGGTTTTCAAAAATTTCCATCAAGAAATGAAAAAAAAATTTAAAAGTTAGGTGCGAGGTTCTGATTACTACATTATATTAAAAATATTTCTGCACATACAACTCAATATTTATTTATTGTCTACAATGTTCCAGGTTACTTGGAAGCATACCAAAAAAAAAAAAGAAAAACCTGATCTCAGGTCACCATAATCACCAAGACAAAGAAAAAATGAACAACTGCAAGGAAAAAAAAGAAAAAACCTGAGATATAAATTGCTACGAAAATAAAGAATTAATTGATTTTAATTGAAGTTTCTGAAGAACACTCCAGAAAGGAGAATGTATGTCAGTTGGTCCTTGAAAGATATATATATATATACATACTTTTTTTGTTTTTTTTGGCGTTAACAAACAGAAGCTTATTCTCTCACAGTCTAGTAGGCTAGAAGTCCAAATTCAGGGCGTCAGCTCCAGGGGAAGGCTTTCTCTGTTCTGGAGGAAGGTCCTTGTCATCAGTCTTCCCCTGGACTAGGAGCTTCTCTGCACAGGAATCCTGAGTCCAAAGGATGCGCTCTGCTCCCAGTGCTGCTTTTTTCTTTTTTTAATTTTTTTTACATACATTGTTATGAGACCCCAACCGCTCACCCCATTCTGCAACAGCACACTGCATCCCATCGTTCTACTGCTCCATCAAGGACCCTCTGTTGTGTTCCCTGTCAGGACGTTCATTGGTGGTAGCCAGGCACCATCTAGCTCTTCTGGTCTCAGGCTGATGAAGTCTCTGGTTTATGTGGCCCTTTCTGTCTCTTGGGCCAATACTTTCCTTGTGTCTTTGGTGTTCTTCATTCTCCTTTACTCCAGGTGGTTGGGACCAATCGATGCATCTTAGATGGCCGCTTGCAAGCTTTTAAGACCTCAGTTGCCACTCACCAAAGTAGGATGCAGAACATTTTCTTAATAAGGTATGTTATGCCAATTGACATAGATGTCCCCTGAAAGCATGGTCCCCAGGCCCCACATCCCTGCTACTCTGTCTCTCAAAGTATTTGATTGTATTCAGGAAACTTCTTAGTGTTTGTTTAGTCCAGTTGTGCTGGTTTCCCCTATAGTGTGTGCTGTCTTTCCCTTCACCTAAGATGATTCTTATCTACTATCTAGTTAGTGAATAACACTCACCCTCCCTCCCCACCCCCGTAACCATCAAAGAATGTTTTCTTCTGTGTTTAAACCTTTTCTTTAGTTCTTATAATAGTGGTCTTATACAGTATTTGTCCTTCCGTGACTGACTAAATTCACTCAGCATAGTAAGTTCTAGCTTCCACCAAGTTATATGGAGTTTCAAAGCTTCATCATTGTTCTTTATTGTTGCATAATATTCCATTGTGTGGATATACCATAGTTTGTTTATCCATTCGTCCATCGATGGGCACTTAGGTTGCTTCCATCTTTTGGCTATTGTGAACAGTGCTACGATGAACATGGGTGTGCATATATCTATTTGTGTGATGGCTCTTGTTTCTCTAGGATATATTCCAAGCAGT